>NW_019173471.1:0-668 GCF_001773325.1 Penicillium arizonense | reverse complement strand
CGTGACACGTAGGTAGTGGGAGCGCATACGGGAAAATGACTTTTCCGGGGCTGCGATCGTCATTTTCCCCTGAGGGTTGCAACTCTACTCGTACATCCTCATATGATCGCCAGGCTCTCGACGACCTTACAAAGCTCCAACCCCCTTTTTTATTCTGCAGCTGTAGTATTTCACCTAGACTTTCAAGTACTCAACTAGTTATGCCCGTGCTAGTGTACCGTAACGATCGCATTTCGACATAGCTACCTGGTAGAAGGATACCTGTTTAATTGAGGCGACGCATTGTGAAGTCGATATTAATTGGTGGACGTAAGTACAGACTACGCACCGTCAATAGCTTTGGTCTTTATTATGTGTCACATGTCACACAAAGGCGTTTTGAGAGTTCCTCGGTTTACTAGAGTGACGACGGGTTCCCAATCTGTCCCTGTCTTTTAATACTACACCCACAAAATATATGTACGGTATGATAGCAGAAGCCATGAAAGTTCTGCGAAAATGGCTGAAGATAGTGAAATGCCATTATATTGAACCGAGTTCCTTGGTTCTGGCGACTACGTCTGCTCTGCTAATGCTCGGAATGGGCCAGGAACCCCCTGCGCCCCAACATGTACCAATCAGCAATGAAAAGGGTGCGTCCTACTACGAGACCATGCGACGGTAATTCT
>NW_019173470.1:3570-5245 GCF_001773325.1 Penicillium arizonense | reverse complement strand
CTCGCCTTCTCCAATTGATCGGCCAGCGAAGAGACAGCGTCGGGTATCCCAAGATGGGGAAGATGATTCCAAGTTGGAAAACCACCCGCAAGAATCTTCAAACGGCACAATCGTCGAGCCCAAGGTCGGTCATACCTCTTCGCCAAGAAACGAACAGAAACTAATACTCTGCAGATCCCAGTGACACCTGGTGCCCTGACGGCGGAGTTTATGAAAATTCTACAATACAATGACACCCTCGCTACGCCAGCCCTCAAGCTGCTCGACTTGTACTTTTGCCTATGGGAATGCTACGTGGTCAAATCTGCCGAGAAGATGCGACTTGAGGATGAGCAGCGACAGCTTCAAGAGTTGAATGAGTGGCTAGCAGGCGACAGCGACATCCTTCTACAGCTTTGCGAGGAACAGAAATTGGTATTGTGGGATCGAAAACGAGCAGTTCAGGCCCTTTGTAACGGCGTGGTTTCAGCCTTGCAAGCGAGCGATCCTCAAGCCTATCATGTTAATGGGAATTGATAAGGTCTCAGTATTGTTGGGCGCTCGTGGATAAGGACACGTTTGGATATTTTATAATTGAAGATAAATAACATCTCTGCTCAGCTTGCGGCATCTTGTCCCTCCCAACCCGCTAATTGCTACTTTATACACTTCTGTAATTTCTCACCAGCAGATCCTGAGTTGACATGGACGAAATGAGCAAGTATTGTCTGTACATGTTTCTTCAACGCGTGTTTTGCGCTAAAGTTAGTGACTGTGATTTGGATCTCGACCTTCACGCTATCTGGCAGAAGTCTTCTAGTATATCGACAACGCCCTCATGTTTTGCCACGGATCTGGATCCGCGACATATTATCTAGGATGAAACCGAGCCTGCAGAATATGGGACCGGGGGTCTCCCTTGAATGAAAGCTTTTTAACCCCAATAACGACAATCTGTCCGGCTTCAAGTGGACGGGTCCAGATTCTCCGTTCATTTCTACTCAGGCTAGCGATAATTTCTACATGTCAGCGTTCGCCTTTTTTTTCCAAGAGGTGCATTAGATAGAGTGTCGACTAGCTCGGTTTGGTTCGACATCTGGCGAGACTATAGGAGAGCATATGTTCTTTTTCCCCGGGTTGAAACGGCCCTTGGGAATCTGTGTCGGGTACGCAGGCAGTTACTAGACAAAGTCGCCCGACATAGGATTGGTGCAGTAGCCATTAGCTTCCGCATGACCCTATGGCCTAGTATGGAGCCTCTACCGCATTCCACGAAGGCTAGTCTATGCTCTTCTTACTGTAAATACGTGCCAAATATAGAATGCTTCCATGCGGTAATTCTCTTTCAATTGCGGCTCTGTCGTATTATCTCCAAGTTGTTAAAGTAAGACATAGGACAGATATGAACATGCAATGCTTCACTCTTCTCTTGCGTTGTCCAAAAACCCTGGTAGATTGAGTCTGCAAGGGTGATCCCAGTCATCGAGGATCCTAGTCAATCGACCCCGAGATGATTCCAGTGCCTGCTCAAAGAAGCGCAGCCGAGACAGCTGCTTGTCGTGGCGAAGCTGAAGTCCGTCCCTCTCTTTAGTCAGGTGTCTGCTAGCCTCCTTCAAGATCTGATTGCTCTGCTCTAGCTTCTGGCCATCGATGTGTTTGGACACGCACGACTCCCATAGGCGTCGATAGAGTCCGA
>NW_019173470.1:0-3520 GCF_001773325.1 Penicillium arizonense | reverse complement strand
TAGAGTCCGACAATTCGACCTGCTGGAAAGGCGAACTTGGGATCGTCGCGTTCGAGGTCTGCTAGCACCTTCAAAATAGGTTGAAAGGGCTCAGTCGCCAGGGTATGTCTTGTTTCTGCTTCCTGTTGCGAGGTAGAGGACTACAATGGTCAGCAAGAGCATTGGAAGCTGAGCCGCTTTACTTGCCAATGGAGGGACATGATCAGAAGCCTCCTGCGAATTGTCTTTTTCAGAAACGATTGGCAATGCACTGGGCTGTTGTTCTCCTTCTTTTTCCTGGTCTGGCGTGCTGTTAGGGGCATCCATCTTGATCGCAGGGGAAAGTCGAGTATCTGGGCAATAGCATGTCCACCAATTCTTGGAGGCTTTTATAGACTAGAAGACATCGGTGGCTAGGTACTCAGTCTCATTTTCACCATGAAAGTCAATCAACGTAGTCAGCTTTTCAATCTCAGCACTCTGTTAGCAGTCCGTTTAATGATGGTGCTGGTGATCAGTCTCGTGGTGTTGATGGTTGGTGAATGTGCCTCATTTTAGTGGCCTACTGGTGATGAACGGTCCAGGAGATATATATTCAATCACAACGCATTTTCCACATTCGTTTGTGAGCTCAGAAATCCCAAAAGTAAATAGAGTAAAGTCTAGAGGACAGAAAAAGAAAATCGAAAAAAAAGGTATCTATCTCAACCATGATCACAAGTTAAAAAGTTGACTCCCGTCAACAAAGACGGCCAAGCTTCAACGGGTTGACGGGTTGAGTACCCGCGCCCGCGCGACCGCGGCCTGACGCTTTCCGCAGCCTAGACGGACAGAACCACACACAGCGCAGACAATCAACACTCGAGCGAGGCCAGAAAATTTCCATGTTCCTTGGATGAAAATGTGAGCGCTCTTGGTAAAATCGAAGAACGAACAGCTTTCATTGTCTCAATATTAAGACCTCAGATTCAACAGTGAGCCAACGTTTCTTAACCGACTCACTTTGACTCATTCTCAACATGACTCTAGCTTTTTTTTTCCCGGTGGGCATCTAACATGACACCAAAAATCTCGCTGCAAATAGTTGCGGTAGAACGAAGGCATGAATTGCAACAGACCTCACTTAGGATAGTGTCGTGTCCTTGAACGTTTGCTCCATAATAGAGCACGTACGCGACAGGAGTCGAGAAACCTATAAATTCGCCCTCTCCCCCCAGCAATATGTTCTACAACACTGTCACTTGCTGCGCAAAGTCGAGCAGGCCTTCGGTTCGAGGCACCTGATAAGTTCTTCCCTTTGACCTACTGGATTCCCACTGTACTGACATCTATACTGTAATTACGTTGTGGACTGACAAGCTAGAAAGTGCTTGTGAGAATGAGATTCCCACCAGGTCCACTATGCCACCCATGTCAGCCGACCAAGAAGCAGATTTGGGTTAGATGGTCGATGTATGTATGCGAACATCTGTCCACCATAGCAGCGGACTCACTGTCCCGCCCCTGAATATCCCTGATGCAAAAGGGCGGTTTCATACAGGTATGTAAGTCTCAGCACGACACTGTCCAAATTCAGCTGACTCCAAAGACGATGCGAAAGAAAGATCCATGCGTTCCGTCCAATATACTCCAGCCAGGGAGCCCCTTCCTGTGTCTTTTTTAAAACATGTGAGTCATGCATTGTCTCGCCGACTAACAAGCTAATGATGGACAGGAAACCGTTGACAGCGCACCAAAGTGAGTCCGAACCAGCACATCGTCAGTGCTCCACGCAAAACCATGGCTTATATACCATTTCTGGTCTTGCCACTTCAAATCATGCAGCGTTACAGGATGGACCGAAATCAGTTTCACCAGATGCACACAGACATTATGCCTCGAGCCCTATCTAGAAACACGCTAGTGCCTTTTCAGCTTAGCCCGTATTTAAATAACTGAATTGTACTGAAACATACGCTCACGTGAAAATACATATATGAAAGAACATTGTAATTTATACAAGCAGTTTATCACCCCTCAAGAAAAGCCCTTTGCCCTTCTTACCTTTCATCATCAAGGTCCCTACTTTTGGTACACTATTGTTCAGAATCACCACTTAAATGACAGCATGAAAACGCATTGCCTTATTGGATTTATAAGACATCTACCCCATACCTCAATAGCACTTACGTTAGGCGGCTTCAGTAATGCAAGGTAGTTACTAACTATAACAAGTTAGTTACCAATATATTGTGGATCAATTCCAAGTACCGAGAGACGAAATATCTAGCTATGCTTCTGAGAAACGGCATTCTGGTCGCTTTAAGTGGCATCATGCAGCCCCTATCAGCAGTTCGCAATCATAGAATGCAGCCTACTTGACACAGGCTTTGCCAGCGACTTACCCGCCATTCATAGGCCGCGTAAAGACCCGTGCTGTCCATCCCCCGCACATGACCTTGGGAGCTGATGAGCTAGAGCTTCCACAGCGTCCCCGTTCATGGTCTCATTGGGGATTCATCTGCGATAAAAAGTGTAGGCAAGACTGGAAAAAAACATAGGCTTGGACGAGGCCCTCGGCGGACAAGGTTTGCGTTTTCTCGTCACAATTGAGTTTTCCCTGAATAAGATTCCATTCCTCAAAAGAATGGCCCGCTCCTTGTCATTGAGACTTGGTTTGGATTTTCCGTTAATCTCAACCAGCGGATGGTCCAAGTCAGAGCTGATGTACATTCTATCAACACCGTTCTCCTCCGAGTCTAGCTGGTCCAAAAGCTCTCTGATCGGTTGAATAGGCTGCTGTGACGATGTTCTTGTCGACCATCCAAAGGGTGGCTCTCCCTTCTGTATCAGTTGCAAAAGACAGATTGCATCAGCTTGGCGTTCATTCAAGACATAGGACCATGCGAGGGCTCTTCCAAATGGAATAAGTAGCTCCTCTTGATGTCTTTGTCTGAAAATTTCCCATCCGGTTTCAAAGATGTGCCGTACAATGTCTCTGTGTACGATATCTCGTCGGATAATCTGACTGAGCTGGATCAGCACTCTGTAGATTTCCCAGTCGGTCCTTAGATGAAGATATTTGGCGAAAGTTGACTCGATTAGTAGTCTTTGTGGTCTTTGTGCCTCTTGGAAAACATCGAAAATCCGGCGGCAGGCAAGTATTGAAGAGAAAAAGTCTTCGAGATCTTGCAAATTTCCGAGGATTTTTAAGAGCAGTTCAGAAGGTAGAGCAACTAGTGGAGGGATGGTGTTGATTTTATGGACGTCAATTGTGGAATAAGCAATTGAATCTGCGGTTTTCTTGGTGTCCCTCTGAGGCGATTGCGGAAGGTTGGAGTGTATACAGGCCAAAATTTGGCACGAACGAGCACAGGTGTTCTTAGGCATTTTGGTTTTGGAATACTGGTGTGTAATGGATCGAGTCGCCCTGGGGGTGGTCGTGGGGTTTAAATATCAGTATGCGAACATTGCGCCTTGCTCAGCCAAGCGCTTCGCCTCCCGATACATTGATTGGTCACTCTGACCGCTTAGTCAGCATCGATTGATTTGAAGCTCCTAG
>NW_019173469.1:0-5245 GCF_001773325.1 Penicillium arizonense | reverse complement strand
CCAAGTCATCTTCACTACACTGAAGGACTCGCTTTACAGCTTCTGGAAGCAAGATCAACCGCTGACTTAAATGACGTGGGCGGGCTTCACACAATGAGATTTGTAGGGTGGCCTTTTGCTTTAGCTGGGTTGTCAGCTGGTCGAATTCTGAAAGCACCTTCTTCACCAACGCTTGAAGACGACAAAGACTTTCGGAATCTTCCAAACCAACGGTGCATTTCGAGAATTTGATGGCAGCGCGGATTAGCTTAAGTAGTGATTTTCGATCCTGTGGAATGCGATGAACAGCCGCGTGGCGGATGCTAGTGATCACGCCACGCCATCGGGTCAACGCTCTCAGAGTTAACTGATAACATTCATCCTTGACTTTCTCTCGATGAGCTCTGAAGAACCGAAAAACTTTGTGTAACTCTAAGGCCTCTGGGCACGTCCATCCGGCCGCGAGTGACTCTGCTAAATGCCATTCCTGAATAAAGCGGAAAGCATGAATTTCGAGTTGTCGTTGTATGACCTGCAGGATCTGGTGCTGAGCGCGAAAGGGAATGTACCCAGCAGAAAATCCGCGTAATGAGGTTATGCTTTCCATTACCCCTGTCCGACATGGTTAGCTTATCGCCACTGGGTTATCAATGATGGAGCATCCGACATACCCGCATATAACAAATCGTTCTGGGCCATAGAGCTGATTGGAGCTTCCGTGCAGTTCAGCCCTTTGGTGTTGGGTTAGATAGCATTGGAGATCTACGAACCCATATGGAGCTTGCGTGCGGGAGGTCTCCTGAGATATATATTGTTGTATGACCACGAGGAACCACGAGGATGGACCTCGTAGAATTGAGATGACTGTTTCAGCGGTATAAGACATTCCTCATTTTTTGATTCGCATCAGGTTGTTGCGGACTATTCCATTATAGGTTGAAATTTCACAGCAGTCGCTCTTTCATACCGTAAACACCATCTTTCTTGTTTCCTTAGATTAGCCTATCGCACCGCTTATATAGCAGTAGGCTCTTCCTCATTATCTGTTACACAATAATTTCGCCTTGTGAATAGAATAACATGATTGCGCTGGTGGTATTCATTCTGAGCGTCGTGCTGGTCGCGATTCCAGTGGTATGACCCTTCCTTTGCAGTGCGAGTTCGCGAAATGCTAAGTCTTGACCAGGCTTCCAGGCCTCTAAGGACGATCATGTTCACTACAGAACCAATGGTAAGTAATGCTGTTCTTGTAGTATTGTATCGCGAGGATTTACCCTGATAATTCTTTCCAACGCAGACGCCCGTCCGTCTACCAGCTCACAACGTGAGACGCAACCACGACCTGTCTAGTGGACCTGTCGGTAATTATGCAGCCCCTTCTGCAAAAGATCGACTCACTTATGACCTCTCCAGTTTCTCTTGATCCAAGCGCAAAACACGGTCGACTCCACGGACATCGCCGAAGGCACGTGACACGTAGGTAGTGGGGGCGCATACGGGAAAATGACTTTTCCGGGGCTTGCGATCGTCATTTTCCCCTGAGGGTTGCAACTCTACTCTTGCATCCCCATATGATCGCCAGGCTCTCGACGACCTTACAAAGCTCCAACCCCCTTTTTTATTCTGCAGCTGTAGTATTTAGACTAGACTCTCAAGTACTCAACTAGTTATGCCCATACTAGTGTACCGTAACGATCGCGTTTCGACATAGCTACCTGGTAGAAGGATACCTGTTTAATTGAGGCGGACGCATTGCGAAGTCGATATTAATTGGTGGACGTAAGTACAGACTACGCACCGTCAATAGCTTTGGTCTTTATTATGTGTCACATGTCACACAGAGGCGTTTTAAGATTGAGAGTTCCTCGGTTTACTAGAGTGACGAAGGGTTCCCAATCTGTCCCTGTCTTTAAATACTACACCCACAAAATATATGTACCGTATGATAGCAGAAGCCATAACAGTTCTGCGAAAATGGCTGAAGACAGTGAAATGTCATTATATTGAACCGAGTCCCTTGGTTCTGGCGACTACGTTTGCTCTGCTAATGCTCGGAATGAGCCAGGAACCCCCTGTGCCCCAACATGTACCAATCAGCAATGTAAAGGGTACGTACTACTACGAGACCGTGCGACGATAATTCTTCAAGTGCTGCGCCAGAGCGTCCCATTTTTTGTTTTCACGTATTGGAGCGTAGGGGACAGGGAGGTCTCTTCCGACTGACTGAGCAATGGCCGTGGAATTATAATCGCGAGGTGTTCGAACGACAGTGGGCTTGGAGCGCGTGTTCTTTCGCCAATTAGCGGTCAATCATTAAACCCTCATGTGAATATAGTCTTACCATATCTTCCTTGGACGGCGGAAGGACATCGGGATGAGAGTGATACGTGAAGATTTGACCATCAGGCAGTTCCATAATGAGCCAGCTTTTCATCCCATACAGAAGCCAAAATTCGTTATGCCGCCGTAACAGATTATTGCGGCGCTTGCGGAGTTGCTCTCGCTTGACACGGCTTAGGGCGGGCACCATTTTTAGACTAATTTGCTGCGATCAAAGTAGTCGCCCGCCATGGCCGGTTAAAGCATTTATTTATTTCGAACAATTGCTATGGCCGAATAGTTGAAAATAGCATCTTCAACGATGGGCACCACATCCCCAGAGATTCCAACGATCCTCACCTGTTATAACTTAAAGTGCGGTTAAGGGATCAAAAGATGCGGCTCGAAATTGAGGTTCTAACATAGGAATTTTCTGTCGCCAGATGAGACAACAGCTTTAGTTTACCGCAATCCCTGATTTTCACTGTATCAGAAGCATGCCCAGACATAATATCAGGTCAATTATATCAGGCGGAGGATACTATACACTCTGGACGTCCCATTCTTGGTACAAATTCAGACTGTGAAGCTACTTGCAATGGAAAGAGAATACTGTCCCTCAGCAATCGTAAGTATGAAACATGTCTCTATACCCGCCGTTATTATGTTTTCCACGGCCTCCCGAAGTTAGACTCTGCTTCTCTGGACACCATCGCTGACTGTGAAGGATTCGCAGCCGACGCTGGCTTCATGGATGCCTCCATTGACTCAAGCCACTGGTCCTCGGACAAGTCAGGTCTTACCTGAGAAAATCTCACGACTTCACGTAACATCAGTCTCGAAACAATTCTCCTCACTGATATTGCACCCACCATTATGTTCTGGTGATTCGCTATCATACTCCAGCTCTCCACTCAGCATATCTGCTGTTGACTCTGCGATGGAACTCGAGCACACTGAAGGAGCTACTGCGGTAGGTCTATCAAATAGTGCCACAAGCAAACAGTACATCGACACTGGATTTAGTAGCGAAAGCCTCTCGCCGAAAGGAGATTTAAAGAGCGACGCTACACCCCTGCTTCAGGATGTCATTAGCAAAATCACCCTTTCGCCGCTTTCGTTCGATCGTACCCATCAGCAAATCTTAGAGAGTTCGGATGCATTGCACGCTGAGTATTCATCAGAATCTTACCCAACGCCTACAGATCATTCGACGAGCCTGGAGTATGCCGAAAATGGTACGAGCGGGGAAACTGGGAAGAGGAAGATTTCACAAAAGGAGACCACAAGCGATAGACTTTCTGGTACCGAGCAGTCTGATACTGCTGGTCGTACTAGTGGGACGATGGGTCATTCTATATATGAGGTACCTACTCATAAAAGCCAAACTATGCCAAGGACGTTGGCAGAAACGGCCACCCCTCAAAATAGTCCGCCGATGACAGGGACAACATCAGCCACAAAACCCTCAAACCATGAATGGCAAGACACGGCAATCTATGGCAGTAACATATCAGCATGGCTTTCAAAACAGGGAATGGTATTGATACTCAGCAGTGCCCTTGGGGGCAGTATTGCTCTTATCGGGATCTTTGTTCTACACTATTTAATCATTCGCCACTTGTGTAAGTGCGCTTGGCGATCGACCTCTGTCTTCCAACCGGAAGTCGAAGATTCCCTTCTAAAAAGTGACAAGAGGTTAGCTCAGAGAGCGGAAATTTCCCACTTTTCAATTGATACTTGAAGGGCATTTTTGAGTTGCATTGGGTGACAGAGTATTCTCAGAAACCATTTACAATCTCTCCAAATATTGATACTGATAATCCGAGCCAACGGTTTTTTCTGAAAATTCAATTTCCCTGATAAGATTGCGTACATGTACTGTAGTGTTAGAATTTTAGCTAGCTTGCGATAATGATAACCCGAAGCGCAGAGAGGTCTTACCCCGGGTCGGAGCAGAAATGATCATTGAACTGCGTCGTGGACACCACCTCACCTGACTCAATGGGACTCGGATGGAGGGCCATGCAGGTGGTGAGGACGCTGAAAATGGCGAAGATGGTGAAGATAGAAAATTTGGTGAACGCGACATGGTTCGGTTAGGTCATACATACAGAATGTGAGTTCGCGCTTTCCTAATATTGAGTCCGGAATGGAGAGAGCCGTGCTATCCCCACGGGCGAGCTATCTAGTGTGCAAATCCCCTGGTTGGCATCAAGACCACCTTGATACTGATTGGACCGAAGCCCGCAACTTGTAAGCCACCTCAAAAAGTTGGCAATTCTCACCGACATGATATTATAATGTACTGCCGCACCCCCACGTCGTTGTGTTATCGTGGCATAGCCAATGACTACTTAAGATTGCTACTCCCGTACGTCAATGATGGTACATCCAATAAGTCACGCTCGAGCTCAATTCCAACAATCTACGGCGCGTGTGGAAGGTTCGATATCTGTGCCGGCCAGATCATGGCTTCCGGAAATGAATTGATCAGCCAAAGCCACGGCAACGTTCTACAAAAAACAACGCCGTCAGATAGGCGGAACCAAATCTCCAATGAATGTTACATAAGGTGTATGATCGTGTTGGTTTTACTTCTTCTACACAACACCCGAGAAGATCGTATTACTACCGTCAAGAATGGAGCTGAGCGTTCGGTAAATACAGTGACGGCCACACTGCCCAAAACTCGACATTTACCCATGGGTCATAGAGTGCCTAAGATGACCCTGGTACCGGGTCTCATGACTCCAACACGGCTTGCACAAGCTTCGCAACGAAAGACGGCAAATGGAAAAGCAACAACTCCATTCAAACAAGATCGGCTACCATTAGTAAAGCGGGTGGATACAAATCAAGTTCTGACGAAACTACAAGGCTTCAAGAGACGAGACTGGCCCAAGTTGAAGCGACTGAGTCGAGTTATTCATCGCACTTCAAGGCG
>NW_019173468.1:0-5276 GCF_001773325.1 Penicillium arizonense | reverse complement strand
TAGAACTGTGTGGAGAGCAACTACAAGTTGTAGTGCTAGAGCTACAAGGGCGGTCTCACGAAATCCTCAACCGACTGGCTACCTGGCGGAGAGAGCTTGAAGCCTTGGACCGAAAGCTTGAGAAAGGCATTCTTATCATCGAGCATGACTCTCGGTCGAAAGCGAAAACAGCTCCGCAAATTATGAGTATCCCATGGGAGGAAGTCGAAGGAAAGCAACGAAGGGTGCACGAAGCGGTGCAGGAGTGGTGGAGCCATCTTTGCAACAGTGAACAGCTGGATTATGATCATGAAAGCGATGAAGATGAAGAACAGGATCAAGTGTCCTGCAGACAGAGCCTTGTGGATGATTCATTTGAGACGGTTTCTTCTTAATCCTAGCGACACAGATATCATGTAATTCCTTCCTAGGGCTGAAGGCTCATAATTCGATACCAGGTTAAGGTACAATACTGAGATAAATAACAAAAACATATACTTCAGATTAATATCATGCCTGATCTGACTATTTTGGCCTTTGTGTGTTCTTGGCACTACGTCTAATAGTAAACTAGATAATTCTCACTGTAAGGCTCACGTAGCTTCTCCTGTAAGTTGTGAGATAATAGCTAAATGCCTGATTGAGGAGTAAGAATGGTTAAGAATAGTATCACTCCACGTCACCGACCAGGTGGAGACTGCACGAAAGTACAACTAAACACCCCTCATTTGGCGTGATTTACCCCTCTCGTTTCCTTGTGGTTCGGTATATGGTATATGCCGCCGTTAACAAAATGGCGTACAGTGCCTCCTACTTCAACCTCCCCTCTTGCCCCTCATTTCCATCACTAAAGAAATCAAACCAGAACCTGGAATTTCCTATGCGTAGCAAACAAAGCTGCAAACTCTAAGGTCTTAGTCATATTCGTATTACTATATCTCATAAGCTGATTGATAAGTCTCACAGTGTTTTGCCATGCCACGTGAAGAAGATTCAAAGCAAAAAGCGGAAGAAGCCGCGAAAGCAGCAGCAGCGAAGGCTGCTGAGGAGAAGCAGAAACGCGAGGATAGGGCAGCTGTCACTAAAGGTCTTACTGACCATACGACGATGAAGCAACTATCATCTTCAGGTTATGAGGCTAAAGCTAAGCGACAGAGATAGCTGAGCATGTGAGGCTAGGCTATCATAATACCAAGTACCCTTAAATGTACGACCTGCATGTTCACAGAACCAAGTACAGTAGATAAGCAGATGATCCCTTTCCTGCATTTGTTAGTTCGTGTTGGATAGCGGAAACAATTTGTGTAGCAGGGAAACCTATTTTGAACTAGGCGTACTCTCTTCCGGGAATACAGCGTGCGAGAGACATAGCTTTATACCGGGTAACATATCGTAGGTAGCGTGGAGGACTAGGGATAACATTGACCGAGTTTTGAAGTGCAATACGTCCGCTCCCTCGATGTTGGCTTGACCTGCAACCAGTTGGCATTTTAATGAATATTCAGATTTTCATTCACATGAGCATCCGTCAGTAAGATGATTGACTGCATCTTGATCTGTTGGCAGGTTTTGGATCTCCCGGACCAACCGTAATATCTCCTCCGGCGTTCCAGAGCGCAGCTTTGCAGCCATTTGGTAAAGGGCGACACGGAAGTTTAACAGCTCGGCGGTATGAGCATTGCGTCTCCGATCACCAGCTGGATTATAGAAGCATTGGCGAGCTTTGGTCGTACATTTCGTGCATGGGGTCGTACCGGAGCACTACACTAGGTTAGCTCCATCCTCGAATGGAGGAACAATCTTTCTAACCTTAGACTTTGTTTTCTGACACTCGGTACAGGCCAGAGAAACTCGCCGGTGTTTTGTCGACGAGTCCGTTTCGAGATACCGCATGCTTCGCCATTTTTCCCTAGGCAGGAGCTCGCGCAGTGGATTGTTCTTCGACATGTCGGGATTAGATGAGTGGCAGGCGCCTTGCGGAGAGAGAAGTTTGGATACGAGAGTGGGCTTTGAGAATTGGGAGAATCAGTGAGATCCAGGGATTCAGAATTCATGATATTCAGCCGTTTATTTGTTTTTCTTTCACATCCTTGCTCGCAGTTCTCTTTGTTTGCTACTAGACAAAAATCATATAGCAAACAAAGATTCCAGCCAGGAGACCCACTTTCGGCGAACACTCCGTAATCCGATTGGCAGATCGCCCATCACACGGAAGTATCGGCTCTCAATGGCTTCATGATATCCCACGGCCCCGCATCATACTTGAGCTGGGTCTGCTTAACATGACACGAAGTTATGAAGCAACTTGGCTGGTGTAACCCGTCTCATCTCAATTCCGAAGTAGAAAGTTTGGTCAAACATTCAGAAACACAAAAAACAGCGCGACTACCATCCATCGAAGAACTTAAAATCAATAACAATATTTTTCTTGATCCAGCATCCTCAGAAGGCCCGGCGAGCCCTTACGATGCTCCATTATTTCTTTAGAATCCACGATTTCTAAATAAAAAGGCTCAGGATGTTCCATGTTCTTATAAATTAAATGAACAATTTTCTCAGCGGCGGTGCTAAATCGACTAAGCAGGCCGCCCTGCGACTCCTCAAGAATGTCGAGGAATAGCTTAAAGTCGACATCACTTGGTGCGAGGATCCTGAGTATAATTAACAACGCTATTTTGCGGGACCGAAATCCCAATTCTCACTCACATGTAGTGGGATATTGGCTTTTCTGAATCTCCAGAAACTTTGCACGGTTGCACGAACGCGAGACTGCTGTTGCCGAACCTGTCTGCAAACATTTGAAAAGACGTCGTCCGAGTACTCGAAGACGGGAAATAGAACTTATCCTAGACTCGTAGTCTTTACATCCAGGCTGCTTCGCAACCCTGAACAAACACGGTGTCAGCGTCTATAATACAGTATATTCTTGTAGAGTACATGTTTTGTGAATATATTATACTCTGTAGATGTCAGATGTACAATAAGGACCATTATTAATTAATTAGAACTTCGGACAAGTCCCGTACTGTTTTAACATCAGCCCTACAATGGCATATCCGCCAATAGCAGGTCCAGCGTAAAACAAAACAATATAAGCGAGTAGCCAAGCGTCCGGATGTTTTGCGTTTCGTAGTGCTCCAAATCTTCCATGTGGAACAAAGAATGTATACGGAGAATCATGCTGACAAAGGGGGGGGAGTAATGCACCGATTAAAATTCCCATCGCGAGCCAAAATTGGGTCAGCACTCGTTGCGCTAGGGTGCTTTCACCGGCTTGAAAATGAGTGAGAGAACCGATAACAGCGTATGGAATCGCCCCAAAGATATAACATGTCAAGAAATAAACAAAATAAATGCTTTTTTGATCCCAGCCTCGAGTGCCACTGGTGCTAAAAGAAGCGCATGCTGGAATTTGCAGTGTCTCATTTGCATCTTGATCAATTGAAACAGTCTTCTGAGATGAGTCAGATTCTTGAGGCGAAGCAGCCGTTTGAGACGAAAATGTGCAGATAAGCTTATTATCTGGCTTTTCGAATGTGCACGGTATGATGTCAGGTTGTATAAGTCTCCCAACTTTTCCATCGAAACCAATTTGACCGCTAGCATTATTGTCGTTGTTTGCAATTGCTTCGGCTTCCTGGAGCTCAAATGAATCGACTAAATAGAGGGCTGGGTAATCTGGTGTTACCGAATTGCCAGCTATATTGACGGTAGACACGATCAGGTAGGGTAGAACTGTCCAACCGAAAGCTGCGTAGCTAAACATACTGATCTGGGCTCCATTGGTTGTGCGAACCAATGTAGCTATCGCAAAGATGATTTGAACAGCAGCAGCTATTTCCTTAACAATATTATATGATGATGAGAGAGTCATCTGCCTGGCTTTTTTGTTCGTTGAGTCGCTCGCATTAGCGTTTAGTAGATTTGATTGCACGACGGCATTAGGTGGTAGAATTGCGATGCCATATCCCTTAGGTGGAAGAATGTGTAGTCTATGAACCCGTCTAGACCAAAAGCTTGACTGCAAATCTATTATATGAAGGTCCGTGCCAGAGGAGATTTGCCAGCGGTAATTCCCGTTGTCTTTTGGGATAGGTACGCCTTTGACTATCTGGTTGACCCGCGGTTCCCAGGTGTTTGTGCGGACAACAGTGCACAATGCGCCGCACCGAGCGGCTCTAGTAAGCTTATCCCGATATAGAATACCACAGCGAACGGTAGCTTCGATGCCTCTTGAAATACCGTAATAAGGGAAGAAAAGAGAGGAAACGATGCTAAAGATAGTTGAGCGAAGCCCCTCGCCTGGTAGGGATTTAACGGTCGCCGCATGTGCAACGTAGTTGACGAGGTAAAAGAGAACAAAACTATACCATCGAGTTGGTACGCAAACAAGATGTGGGTCTTTATGCTGGAATGCATTTTCAGGTACAGTGATATTCATCACTTTCTCAAGTGGGAGTGCATAAGCATTCAAAATATTCAGGCTCAAAGCCAGAAGTGATGTGATGGCATATCTAGCGCCCGACATATTTGATATAAGGCCGGATGAAGAAGGTTTGATTGGCTTCAAATTAAATCAGAACGTGCTTATCCTCATCCATCTTATATCTTGCTCAGTGATGTCCGGTCTAGATCTAGCGTCCCATCTTAGCATCTTGATAATGAAGATTATACGTCACTCACTAAGCCTATGTTGGGTCTAGAATATGCTTCTATGAAGGTGGCGATGTTAATACTTCGATGGTTTGTTGTTCTGGTAGAGGCATAAGTAACTTATCTTGTGACTCTTCCGGGTCGGAGATAGAGACGGGGGGATAGGAACCTTGGGACAGACTATAGCAACAGAATCTGAGAACGGTCTAGAAACGAAGTTTTTACGGGTATGTATAGGTATTAAAGAAAATTGATAGCTAGGTCCTATAGTTAATTTTTT
This sequence comes from Penicillium arizonense, assembly GCF_001773325.1. NCBI lineage: Eukaryota > Fungi > Ascomycota > Eurotiomycetes > Eurotiales > Aspergillaceae > Penicillium > Penicillium arizonense. Next base: position 364 of record NW_019173468.1, on the reverse strand, counting down.
ACGCCTTAACACTAGGCAGTCGAACTCAGCCTCTAAGCTAAGATAGCTTGAATGAGATCTCTCGTTTTTCGCGAGTAGTCTTATCACTTTGATGTTTGTTATGTTTTAGCGCGGCCAAATACATGGGCTTTTTAAATAAAGCCACGTTACACGGTATTCCTGTTAGCTCAAAAGTGTGATCATACAATATATGTTTTGACATCACGAAACATTGGATTGCTACAATTCCGGCGGGAGACAGGTCTAGGCAAACTCAATTTCCGAGGCTGGTCCATAATTGCGTGGGGACGTGGAGACAAGGTTTGAAAGTTTATCGAGACTCCCGTGCGGCGGATGACCTAAACAAAGGTGGAATCGGCTACGG
>NW_019173467.1:0-5289 GCF_001773325.1 Penicillium arizonense | reverse complement strand
CTCATCTATTTACATATCTCTTGGTAGTGGTCTCCGCCATATGCTTTGACCACCGTGATACTCAACACGATCGTCAAGCGAGAAACTTTACGCAGTACTTGCCTTTTGAATCTTCCCGTATTCACGCAAAGATATTCATTCGGAGACTGAGAGTGGTCTTGAACCACTAAGCCAGGCAGAATCGGCAGCACTCAAATTCAATCTTATGTTTCGTATGGTCAACCAGATCAACTCGGGAATACCCAGTGTATTATGCCCAGAATTTTATAGATATAGATCCTCTCAACACGATTCATCAACTTTGCCTCATGGTTGGCTCCCTCATTAATACCTCGTACGGGTTTCCTGCGGTCCGTCAGACACTCCTACTTACAGTAACCATCACATGCTTTTACTTGTTTCATATCAGTTACTGAAAATAGCTCATAAGGGTTGATTAGGCCTCATTTATTTTTGATATATGGATTTTATGCTTTTTAAAACGCTCCAAGTGCTCTAGGAAATGAGCCCGCTATAACCGTAGCCTAGTCGTTTCTGACTGTCGAAACTTTCACCACCAATGGGATGCACCACCTACGGTGAGACTTTCACAACGGTTTCATGTAACAACTGACAGATGATTAGATCGCAAACTGATATCTTCCTACTCTAATTTGACTGTGTAACCACCTTCAATCAAAACCACAGCTTCTCTTTGAGCATCGCTTTTTTGCAGCTACGCCATTCTTTCCACATATATGCGGTGTCTCAGCCAGGTCAAGTTCTTGCTGGCCGCATAGGCTTCAATTTTATGAATGGCGCATGGTTTATAATCAAACCATAGAGGCTGAGCTGAGACTATAAATGCCCATGCGCACGACGCCCCATGACCGTGGCAGCAAACAACCCAATTTTTTAACTGAACTCTGATAGTCCATCTCTAAGATCAGTATGAACATGAGTCTTTTGCTGGCTTTTTTCACTTCCATCTCAGTGGCTCTCGGAGGGACCCTTCAGATCATTGACTATGAAGGCCAGTGCTTCATGTATTCCACGGAAAATTTCAACTGCACTGGTGTCTCAGAGCCATTTGCACCTCTTGAAGGCGCCTTCTGCTCCAGTAAGAAACCCACTGACGATGAAGAGCATTTCTAACAGCTTCAAGATCTGAGTACAAAACACTATGATACAAGATCCGAGTCCAACCCAGTTAAAGTCAATTTGTGTGGCTCTTACCAACATTCTGCGTGGGTTGAAGTGTATCAAAGTGGTCTGCTTTACTTTCACAACGACCAGGGAGACGAAGCGAGCTGCAGAATCCATAAATCTCTTCAAAAGGGCAGCTCCTGTACCGTCGGTGTCAGTATATGTACCTCGACTTCAAGCACAAGACCTCTGCCAACTTCATCTGACGCTACATCCGGCCATGTGTCAGTTGCGGCAGCGGCATCGACCGCTGCGACCTCTTCGGATTCGTCGATCTTCCCGAGCTCTACAATGGATTGTTAGATATGAAGGCAGTCAACGGTCATTGTTTGCCTACGCTTAAAGTTGTCATTTTCGGTCTCTTAAGTCTTAGTTCACTCGCTGTGTGAGGACGCAAGTGAGTGGTGGACTTTTGATTTTTGTTCCAAGCCTCCCCCTTCCTTAGTTTGGTAGCTCTACCATAAGTCAGTTGCTTCATGTTTCGCGAACATCAAAGTCTAATGCCATCTGCTTTTTCCACAATATTGGAGGCCAGTAACCGTACTGTATTTTTATTAGATACCTGCCATGATATCCCACCTTTCAAGTAATATCACTGTATTTGTCGACTCGTCACTCAGCCAGGAGGTGTATTATTTTTAGTTTCCCGCTTGGAGGTACAGTATGTGTGTGTAAAATCATTTCCCCTGGCCCCTCGTCGAAATTGAACTTGGATTGAGGTAAAAGTAAAATATTTTCGTAAGAATGAAAATATGCAGCTATGGAAGACCGCTGGCGTCGTCCAAAAATCCAAAGCCTGGTGTTCAACTCCGAGTCCCCGGATTGGGATCCACAGTCACGATAGTAAGTTTGACATGGGGAAACCGGTATTTGCTAGCGGTGGCGTGGCAATGTTTGCTTGTTAGGGCCAGCTCATAAACGCTAGGTAGGTCGTTAAGTGCGAGGTAACCACATATCTGCGCGACGATCTCTGGAGGAAGTGAAAGCAAGGAGGGCATGTTGAAAAAAACTCAACGTGTATGATAAAGAGGGACAGGCGACGTGATTGATATATCATTTACCTCGGTGAAAAAGAAAAGACAATCGCGTCCCAAGCGCTTGACCGTAGAGGTTAACGAAAGAAAGGAAGCCGGACTGCTCAGCTCAATTCATTTAACCTGCCCCTATGCAGTACACCAATGCGCAAGACCACATCCTTAGGAAACCGCTAGGGTCTATGTTACCATTGCAGCAAGTGATGTAGGTCTCGGAAACCATATACAGTCTCCAGAGGGTCAAGATAATTCCAGTCAATCTCCGGGCACGCGGGCCGTTGATGGTTTGGCGTATCGGGAATATCGGAATTTGCCCCGGCTACCCACTAGCGACCAAGTATCTTTCTCAGGGTACAACCAAACGATGGACAAACCCAAAGAATTCGCTTTTACTTCCTGCCGGTATGGCGTATCGGGTAGTGCGGATAGGAGCTTCTCAATGCCTTTAGCTATTTTCCACAAATTCTGAAATTGTTGTACGGAATATGGCCCTGCTGCGGCAGATCCCGACCGTTTCGATCACCGTCAGCGCCTAAAGATTGGCCAGGCCTCTCTAACTTTGGCCCCCACGCTGGAGCCATGGATCGTCGATCATACTACGAAGATTGGAAAGTAAAGAGCTACCTGCCCATTTCCCTTGACCAGCTCCCTATGCTCGTGGATAGTCTCTTTAAAATGCCTCCCGTTCTTGATTTTCCACCTAAATCTTTTGGGCAGTAGGAATAGGTAGTCACGTGGGCCAGATCGGCCGCATCTTACCAGTGAGTTAAACACGGCGGCTCTCTGGATCCCTACCTAGGAACCGATCACATCCTACTGGACTGCCAAGGTTGAGGGATTTACCGAGGGAGTTGCGAGGGGAAGTGGGCGACATGTCCAACAGTAGATCCAAATAGTTGGATAATATGGAAAAGCAGCACAGGGTAGATTCTACAGTCCTTCCACGACCAAGATTGCAGAAGTGGTCTTGGGACTCCGTCGAAGCGTCAAACCGATTTCGGAGCTGCGCGCCATGAAAGCAGCATAGCTGTGACCACGGATATTAGGCGGTCATGACAGGCCTTGGCGTGACCCTAAGCGCGCTTAAGAAGCGGAACGCGATACTCAAAGTATCACTACGAGGAAAGTAATATATAACCGGGGGTAGCCTGCATATCACATTCGGTTGCTACACCAACGATCTCATATCGTTTTCGTTCCACTAAGAGTGACGAGCCTTTCAATCACCTTTCGATCCTAAGGCCTTGCCGGTCAGCTAACGAAGATGTCCTGCAATTGGTGATAGCCATCTCCATATTTGCATTCTTCGTTACTGCCAGACGCTTGGTCATGCGAAGAAGGGGCGATGGTTGGACAGAATCTTATTAATCCTTGTAGTGAGCACGAAGTCGTTTCACAACGTACTCGTCCCCTCTGTGGTCGATCTGACCTCTCATAGTTTTCAACTAAAGCTTCAGCCGGTGAGCAGCTCGGACCAAGAAAAATAACCAATTGCGAATATCACTCGACTTTCATTCATGAAATGGTTACTGAATATCATCCTGCCCCTCCCTATCCGTATTGTCGACTTCATCGTAGTTTTGAGTACGAAGATGTCGAATTTCAGAGGTCAACTCATCGCAAATATTTTGGAGTCTTTCGTTCTCTTTCTCGAGCTTCTCGCAACGATCATCCAAAGTCGTAGCAAGAGACTCGTTCCTCTGAATCCAGTAGGGACACTGTGAGTGATCAGATTCCAGTTCATCGTAGTCTCTTTGAACTCTTGCCAATTGCCCCCGGGTTTCTGCGAGTTCGGATCTGAGCCTTTTATTTGAATCTGTAGTGGTGTCGATCAAATGGTCGCAAAGCTGGTGGTCCTCGATTGTTCCATCGGACTCCTAGCAGAGTTAGTTTGTCTTCTAGGAGGGAACTAAGGGTGAAGTGCCTGACTCACCGAAAGAATAGTATCGATTTCACGTTGAAGACGTCGTCTCTTAACTGGTCGACACAAATCAGTCAAATTTCGACTGGACTTGGTTGCATTTGGCATTATGGCAAGCCAGATAGAAGATGGAGAATGAGGCAAGAACACAAATAATTTGGCTTCCTCCCGACTCGTCCTTGTGGTTGCAATGGCAACGACCGGAGGGATGTCTTCGGAAGAACAAACTTTTCAAATATTGACTGACAGTCAAGTCGACGCGATTTAAAAGGAGCTTCTTGCTATGATTTTTTAGCCCCCAGCCCGGGCTGTTGATCCCAATATAACGTCACCTAAAAATCGGAGTTTTCAGTCTAGTGGATTACCTCAAATACACATTCATAGCCCCATAGCCCCACTATGATAACGCTAAGCTATATACGACTAGGCATTGTTTCCTTTTGGAGGCAACATAGATGTATGATTGGCCTCATTGTATTTTCAGACCTTGGCGATTTAGACCTGGCCCATTACTGGGTCTTTGAGAAAGAAAACAAGTGTGTCTAGGGTAATCTGTTTTCGAATACCTCTTTACGAGATCTGATTACCGAAAAACATGTGCCTTCGCTCGATGTGTCTTGACTAAGCCTGCGTAATACTGGTTTTGTCCTCCTCTTGATGATCTGAAGAAGCAAAGCTACAGTTTGTAAGCCACGGGATGGCCTGGAACACCCGGAAGGCTTCTCCCGAACCGAACTCGATCAATAGTGGAGCAGGGAAGCTAAGGGTGGAATAATTTCGGGGAAGTCGGAAGGTGGACCCTTGCTCTGCTAAAGCCGATATGGAAATAGTCAGATAAGCAGTGATCAGCCAAGTGCGAAATTCCAGGATAGGTCTGCGTGAACAACAATCCTCGCAGGGAGATGCTGCGTAACCAAGGACTCCAGAGCTTCCGTGACCACGGATGTCGCTGCCACGAGTCCAGCGATGTAAGACTTGCGCTCCCTCACAGCTAATGAGCCCTGTGTATGTAAAAATGTGCTCCCTCACAGCCAATGAGCCCTGTGACTGTAAAAATGCGCCCAGTCATGCAAGACTTGGCTCGCCAATGACTTGCTATGGCTCCATAGCAATGTGCAGGCACCTCTCCGTGGTGCTGGGGACCAGTAT
>NW_019173466.1:0-5289 GCF_001773325.1 Penicillium arizonense | reverse complement strand
CTCATCTATTTACATATCTCTTGGTAGTGGTCTCCGCCATATGCTTTGACCACCGTGATACTCAACACGATCGTCAAGCGAGAAACTTTACGCAGTACTTGCCTTTTGAATCTTCCCGTATTCACGCAAAGATATTCATTCGGAGACTGAGAGTGGTCTTGAACCACTAAGCCAGGCAGAATCGGCAGCACTCAAATTCAATCTTATGTTTCGTATGGTCAACCAGATCAACTCGGGAATACCCAGTGTATTATGCCCAGAATTTTATAGATATAGATCCTCTCAACACGATTCATCAACTTTGCCTCATGGTTGGCTCCCTCATTAATACCTCGTACGGGTTTCCTGCGGTCCGTCAGACACTCCTACTTACAGTAACCATCACATGCTTTTACTTGTTTCATATCAGTTACTGAAAATAGCTCATAAGGGTTGATTAGGCCTCATTTATTTTTGATATATGGATTTTATGCTTTTTAAAACGCTCCAAGTGCTCTAGGAAATGAGCCCGCTATAACCGTAGCCTAGTCGTTTCTGACTGTCGAAACTTTCACCACCAATGGGATGCACCACCTACGGTGAGACTTTCACAACGGTTTCATGTAACGACTGACAGATGATTAGATCGCAAACTGATATCTTCCTACTCTAATTTGACTGTGTAACCACCTTCAATCAAAACCACAGCTTCTCTTTGTGCATCGCTTTTTTGCAGCTACGCCATTCTTTCCACATATATGCGGTGTCTCAGCTAGGTCAAGTTCTTGCTGGCCGCATAGGCTTCAATTTTATAAATGGCACATGGTTTATAATCAAACCATAGAGGCTGAGCTGAGACTATAAATGCCCATGCGCACGACGCCCCATGACCGTGGCAGCAAACAACCCAATTCTTCAACTGAACTCTGATAGTCCATCTCTAAGATCAGTATGAACATGAGTCTTTTGCTGGCTTTTTTCACTTCCATCTCAGTGGCTCTCGGAGGGACCCTTCAGATCATTGACTATGAAGGCCAGTGCTTCATGTATTCCACGGAAAATTTCAACTGCACTGGTGTCTCAGAGCCATTTGCACCTCTTGAAGGCGCCTTCTGCTCCAGTAAGAAACCCACTGACGATGAAGAGCATTTCTAACAGCTTCAAGATCTGAGTACAAAACACTATGATACAAGATCCGAGTCCAACCCAGTTAAAGTCAATTTGTGTGGCTCTTACCAACATTCTGCGTGGGTTGAAGTGTATCAAAGTGGTCTGCTTTACTTTCACAACGACCAGGGAGACGAAGCGAGCTGCAGAATCCATAAATCTCTTCAAAAGGGCAGCTCCTGTACCGTCGGTGTCAGTATATGTACCTCGACTTCAAGCACAAGACCTCTGCCAACTTCATCTGACGCTACATCCGGCCATGTGTCAGTTGCGGCAGCGGCATCGACCGCTGCGACCTCTTCGGATTCGTCGATCTTCCCGAGCTCTACAATGGATTGTTAGATATGAAGGCAGTCAACGGTCATTGTTTGCCTACGCTTAAAGTTGTCATTTTCGGTCTCTTAAGTCTTAGTTCACTCGCTGTGTGAGGACGCAAGTGAGTGGTGGACTTTTGATTTTTGTTCCAAGCCTCCCCCTTCCTTAGTTTGGTAGCTCTACCATAAGTCAGTTGCTTCATGTTTCGCGAACATCAAAGTCTAATGCCATCTGCTTTTTCCACAATATTGGAGGCCAGTAACCGTACTGTATTTTTATTAGATACCTGCCATGATATCCCACCTTTCAAGTAATATCACTGTATTTGTCGACTCGTCACTCAGCCAGGAGGTGTATTATTTTTAGTTTCCCGCTTGGAGGTACAGTATGTGTGTGTAAAATCATTTCCCCTGGCCCCTCGTCGAAATTGAACTTGGATTGAGGTAAAAGTAAAATATTTTCGTAAGAATGAAAATATGCAGCTATGGAAGACCGCTGGCGTCGTCCAAAAATCCAAAGCCTGGTGTTCAACTCCGAGTCCCCGGATTGGGATCCACAGTCACGATAGTAAGTTTGACATGGGGAAACCGGTATTTGCTAGCGGTGGCGTGGCAATGTTTGCTTGTTAGGGCCAGCTCATAAACGCTAGGTAGGTCGTTAAGTGCGAGGTAACCACATATCTGCGCGACGATCTCTGGAGGAAGTGAAAGCAAGGAGGGCATGTTGAAAAAAACTCAACGTGTATGATAAAGAGGGACAGGCGACGTGATTGATATATCATTTACCTCGGTGAAAAAGAAAAGACAATCGCGTCCCAAGCGCTTGACCGTAGAGGTTAACGAAAGAAAGGAAGCCGGACTGCTCAGCTCAATTCATTTAACCTGCCCCTATGCAGTACACCAATGCGCAAGACCACATCCTTAGGAAACCGCTAGGGTCTATGTTACCATTGCAGCAAGTGATGTAGGTCTCGGAAACCATATACAGTCTCCAGAGGGTCAAGATAATTCCAGTCAATCTCCGGGCACGCGGGCCGTTGATGGTTTGGCGTATCGGGAATATCGGAATTTGCCCCGGCTACCCACTAGCGACCAAGTATCTTTCTCAGGGTACAACCAAACGATGGACAAACCCAAAGAATTCGCTTTTACTTCCTGCCGGTATGGCGTATCGGGTAGTGCGGATAGGAGCTTCTCAATGCCTTTAGCTATTTTCCACAAATTCTGAAATTGTTGTACGGAATATGGCCCTGCTGCGGCAGATCCCGACCGTTTCGATCACCGTCAGCGCCTAAAGATTGGCCAGGCCTCTCTAACTTTGGCCCCCACGCTGGAGCCATGGATCGTCGATCATACTACGAAGATTGGAAAGTAAAGAGCTACCTGCCCATTTCCCTTGACCAGCTCCCTATGCTCGTGGATAGTCTCTTTAAAATGCCTCCCGTTCTTGATTTTCCACCTAAATCTTTTGGGCAGTAGGAATAGGTAGTCACGTGGGCCAGATCGGCCGCATCTTACCAGTGAGTTAAACACGGCGGCTCTCTGGATCCCTACCTAGGAACCGATCACATCCTACTGGACTGCCAAGGTTGAGGGATTTACCGAGGGAGTTGCGAGGGGAAGTGGGCGACATGTCCAACAGTAGATCCAAATAGTTGGATAATATGGAAAAGCAGCACAGGGTAGATTCTACAGTCCTTCCACGACCAAGATTGCAGAAGTGGTCTTGGGACTCCGTCGAAGCGTCAAACCGATTTCGGAGCTGCGCGCCATGAAAGCAGCATAGCTGTGACCACGGATATTAGGCGGTCATGACAGGCCTTGGCGTGACCCTAAGCGCGCTTAAGAAGCGGAACGCGATACTCAAAGTATCACTACGAGGAAAGTAATATATAACCGGGGGTAGCCTGCATATCACATTCGGTTGCTACACCAACGATCTCATATCGTTTTCGTTCCACTAAGAGTGACGAGCCTTTCAATCACCTTTCGATCCTAAGGCCTTGCCGGTCAGCTAACGAAGATGTCCTGCAATTGGTGATAGCCATCTCCATATTTGCATTCTTCGTTACTGCCAGACGCTTGGTCATGCGAAGAAGGGGCGATGGTTGGACAGAATCTTATTAATCCTTGTAGTGAGCACGAAGTCGTTTCACAACGTACTCGTCCCCTCTGTGGTCGATCTGACCTCTCATAGTTTTCAACTAAAGCTTCAGCCGGTGAGCAGCTCGGACCAAGAAAAATAACCAATTGCGAATATCACTCGACTTTCATTCATGAAATGGTTACTGAATATCATCCTGCCCCTCCCTATCCGTATTGTCGACTTCATCGTAGTTTTGAGTACGAAGATGTCGAATTTCAGAGGTCAACTCATCGCAAATATTTTGGAGTCTTTCGTTCTCTTTCTCGAGCTTCTCGCAACGATCATCCAAAGTCGTAGCAAGAGACTCGTTCCTCTGAATCCAGTAGGGACACTGTGAGTGATCAGATTCCAGTTCATCGTAGTCTCTTTGAACTCTTGCCAATTGCCCCCGGGTTTCTGCGAGTTCGGATCTGAGCCTTTTATTTGAATCTGTAGTGGTGTCGATCAAATGGTCGCAAAGCTGGTGGTCCTCGATTGTTCCATCGGACTCCTAGCAGAGTTAGTTTGTCTTCTAGGAGGGAACTAAGGGTGAAGTGCCTGACTCACCGAAAGAATAGTATCGATTTCACGTTGAAGACGTCGTCTCTTAACTGGTCGACACAAATCAGTCAAATTTCGACTGGACTTGGTTGCATTTGGCATTATGGCAAGCCAGATAGAAGATGGAGAATGAGGCAAGAACACAAATAATTTGGCTTCCTCCCGACTCGTCCTTGTGGTTGCAATGGCAACGACCGGAGGGATGTCTTCGGAAGAACAAACTTTTCAAATATTGACTGACAGTCAAGTCGACGCGATTTAAAAGGAGCTTCTTGCTATGATTTTTTAGCCCCCAGCCCGGGCTGTTGATCCCAATATAACGTCACCTAAAAATCGGAGTTTTCAGTCTAGTGGATTACCTCAAATACACATTCATAGCCCCATAGCCCCACTATGATAACGCTAAGCTATATACGACTAGGCATTGTTTCCTTTTGGAGGCAACATAGATGTATGATTGGCCTCATTGTATTTTCAGACCTTGGCGATTTAGACCTGGCCCATTACTGGGTCTTTGAGAAAGAAAACAAGTGTGTCTAGGGTAATCTGTTTTCGAATACCTCTTTACGAGATCTGATTACCGAAAAACATGTGCCTTCGCTCGATGTGTCTTGACTAAGCCTGCGTAATACTGGTTTTGTCCTCCTCTTGATGATCTGAAGAAGCAAAGCTACAGTTTGTAAGCCACGGGATGGCCTGGAACACCCGGAAGGCTTCTCCCGAACCGAACTCGATCAATAGTGGAGCAGGGAAGCTAAGGGTGGAATAATTTCGGGGAAGTCGGAAGGTGGACCCTTGCTCTGCTAAAGCCGATATGGAAATAGTCAGATAAGCAGTGATCAGCCAAGTGCGAAATTCCAGGATAGGTCTGCGTGAACAACAATCCTCGCAGGGAGATGCTGCGTAACCAAGGACTCCAGAGCTTCCGTGACCACGGATGTCGCTGCCACGAGTCCAGCGATGTAAGACTTGCGCTCCCTCACAGCTAATGAGCCCTGTGTATGTAAAAATGTGCTCCCTCACAGCCAATGAGCCCTGTGACTGTAAAAATGCGCCCAGTCATGCAAGACTTGGCTCGCCAATGACTTGCTATGGCTCCATAGCAATGTGCAGGCACCTCTCCGTGGTGCTGGGGACCAGTAT
>NW_019173465.1:0-5318 GCF_001773325.1 Penicillium arizonense | reverse complement strand
CGTCACATATATCCTTTCACTTGAGCTTTAAAGTCCCTCCAAAGTGGTAAACTTGGCCAATACGCCATCGCTCGGCCTTACAGTAACGTCCTCCTGAACCAGTAGCTTGGCGTTGGGGTACTGCAGCTCCATATGAAAACGCCTGACAAGTGAAGAGATCAAAAAGCAAAGCTCTGCTTTGGCGAAGTCCTGCGCTATACAGCTTCGAGGTCCATGTAGAAAGGTCAAAAAGGCATAGTTGTTGGACTTTGGACGCTGATACGCCCCTGTTGGGCTTATAAAACGGTTCGGATCGAAGGCTTTAGCGTTGGGCCCCCATAATTCCTCCATATGATTGATGACCTGTGGGGCAAGGACGAACATGGTACCCTTGGGAATAAAATGACCAGCAATTAATGTATCACGAACAGCCCTGCGAACAGTCTTTGGAACCGGAGGGTAGTAGCGAAGGACCTCGTCGCAGAATGCATTCAGAAAAGGGAGGTTTTTGATCGCAGTCAGAGGGAGATTAGGCTCTTCCATTGAAGAGACAGGTAGATGGGCGCGGACTTCTTCGCGAAGCCTCATTTGGACGTCTGGATACTTGCAAAGAGCATAAACTGACCACTGCAGAGCTGCTGCTGTTGTTTCATGCCCAGCCGAAAGAAAGGCCATTGCTTGGTCAACAAGTCCCTCTTCGGTAAATGCCTTGCTGCTAAGGGCCAATGATACAATATCGATCTTTGTTTCGACTGTTTCCTTTTCAGCCATCCGCTGCTGAATCACCCTTCGAGCAGCATCGCGTATTGTCTGCTGGGATGCCTTAATTTCGCGGTTACGCCTTGTGGGGATTCGGTAGATGAGCTTGGGCTGTAGGAACAAAATACAAAACACAGAAAGCAGTTTTTCACTCTTTGATGGTGTCATTAGCTTCCGGTAGGCTTGGTAGAGCGTACTTTGAGGGTTTTCCAAAGAGTCAAACTCAACACCCATGCCTGCCTGGCCAATGATGTCGAGTGTCACACGACTAGACCAGTCACTTATTTTAATGGTGTTGTCTCCATTTGTTCTTGTCGCAAAATCTTTTTCTATCAAACTGACCATATCCAGACTCTTGGACCAGAACATGGCATGTAGGTTTTCAATATGACGGGGCGAGAACGCCAGGTTAAGCGATTTACGCTGGACCTGAAAGGGCTTGTTAGCTCAATAATCTGCAGATTCTCGAGTCTGTACTTTATGCTCCCCTCCCTCAGCGAGTACAATTCCATCACCAACGAGGTGTTGCATAACATGCCGAACCAATTCAGGTTTTTCGAAGTCGTAAGCCCTTTTGACGAGCATTTCATATATTGCTTCTGGACTGGTGGGAAGGACCCATTCAGAGTTCCCAACAATATAGTAACGAATCATGCTTGCATCGGGCATGCTCTTGATCCACCTTTCGATCATTGCATAAGGCACTTCGATTGAATAAGAATTCGAATTGCCAGTCAACCAATTCCGATTCTAGTATGCGTCAACTTTGATCACAAGAAATGAGGGTCATATCGTACATTTGGTGTTGGTATGTGCTCCAAAGGTGTGAAGAATTGTGGATACAAAACTAGCTTGAAGATCAACTTGAATATGGCCCATGCCGTGAAAAAGGCAAGAATAGTCACCGGTTCTATAAGCAGCATGATTTCTTCTAGCCGATGATAGACTGCGATAGCGATAGTAATAACGAGATATCAAAGTTACTCGTGCGCCCAAGTACGGGAAACACAGTTGGATGACTGGTTCAACACTGACTGCTGGCGAAAGCGATGGCCAGAATAATCAAAGGGTACGGCGATAGGTGTAGCATTCGGTGTAAGTGTAAGATAACTGACTACAAACGAAGATTAAGGGGCAGCTGGGAGCTAGCTTAATGTAGTCAATGGATTGCTCGAGTAATTTTCATTTCTGTGCGTTTGAGCCATTTTCAGCAAGGAGAATGATTGGTACATGTTTAACTTTCGTGTTCGCACAAAACGACATCACGTTTTCTACTGCCAAGGTTCGTATCAATGTTCTGGGTCGAAGCACCCCACTGTAATTTACAGTCGTTCACCCGTCCCCAAAAGTGGCTGAATTAGATTCAGTTAGGCTTTTTCTAGGCGCCAAGCAACGTGGACGATCAGTAGATTCGGTGGAACGAGGCTGTGTGACAGATCATGTAATCCAAGTCTGCAACTAGAGTGGTCCGGGGTTTGCTGACCCAGAGCTTTCACCCAAATTAGCAAATATACTTTCTAACATATGATGAGAAAACTTTAGGGATATCAAGATACAATGAAATATAAATTTGCATGTGGCGCTACTCCGAATGTGAGTTTTCAGGACACGCCGCTTTGCCACCGTGCTCGTTCACCGTGTTCTCAGCTTGCAGGGTGTTTTGTAGCAGGGATGTAGGCCTACGTAATACCAGCCCGGGAAGTACCCATACCCGTACAATAGTATTTACCCACTCCACTTTTTCGGGTCCCCATGCAAAATATATATATCACTTTCACAGTATATAGCACCACCATTGTATGCTCTATAATATTATAATTAAATTTGAGGGTTGCTTAATAATAGCATAATAAAAATTTCGCTTAATATTTTATATAATACCCCTTAGCCTTTCTCACTGCTTCTAAACGTCTACCCATACTCAATATTAGCGCATCTATCTTCGACTGATCTAATGCGTTCTATGCGTCCACTAGGCATTTTTAAAATTAAGCCAGTCTGCCTCACTTCTTCCCTGGTCAATAAGCTCTGGAAAGAGCTCAAAAAGCTTCAATTTTAACCAGCGCCATAATGGTTCAATTGGGTTTAAATCGGGTGAGTGCGCGGACTAGTCCTCGACGTATATTCCTTGAGTTTCAAACCACTTTTTCGTGCCCTTCGCTAGGTGAATCTTCGCGTTATCTTGCTGAAATACTATTCCAGGGGTGTAGATTGGCAACAGACCTTTTTCGAGCGTCGAAATATACGATTTTATAGTATAACCCCTCCCCGAACGCGATTCTTCGTCCCGTTCCATAATTATTAATTCTGTTCGACCACCAAGCCAGGTTCCAGCCCAAACCATTTGTGACATATCTTTAACGTGAACCTTCGCATTCACAAGATCTTTTCGAAGGCCCTCAGAGGTCGTACGGAAGCACCATTGTGGTCCAAACTTCGAGGTTCGTTACACCGAACACTCGTCCGAAAAGATCCACGATTAGAAGCTTTTCCGCCCCCATTTTCTTGCGAATCTTAGCCGTTTCCTTGCGAGAGAGGGCTTAATAGGTATCTTCCTTTTTGAACGGCATTTCGATAATCCGAATTGCTTTAAAATTCGCTGTATAGTGGACCGAGACGGATGACCGGGTGTCGCAGCACTTAGCTGTTTATAGGTCTAAGACTGGTGTCGCCGCGCCTGTAAAATAAGGCAATGGCAAGCTCGGGGTTCTAGCTTCGGCCGGTTCGAGGAAGGGAATTGAATGTATCGTGCTCTTTATAGCGCTTAAGCGTATTAAAGATAGCCTTGCGCGTACAGCCAAAATCTTTAGCAAGTTTAGACTGCGAAACACCCGCTTCATTAGCGTAGATAATAGCTGACCTTTGCTCAGGGCTTAATTTAGCCTTTTTTCTACGTTTTGGTCTAATTTCCATTGGAATCCGATGCGTAGGGGTGGTGTAGGAAGAAAAATGAAAACGTGGGTGGTTGGAGGGGGGGCAATATTTTAGTGGGGCAGTGGGTAAAAACTATTGAGAAGTATCTGTATATCAATATGCAGGCCAGCTTGTGTACGAGCCATACGCAAGACAGGTCCCACGCAATGACTTAGCGCTATTTGAAGGAATGATGACAGATATTCAAGACAGGACCGGATAATACATTGTAAGTAATTTTTAGGCAGAATTGCGTAATGACACGATTAAACTGAACCGTGTAATTTGCCCGAGCACTCGGGCAGATAGCGGTCAATCGGAATATCTCACGGCCCGATGACCATTGAATATTACCACTTTTCCCTCGCGCCTTATGTCTCCAAAGAGAGAAATTGCTTGATTTTTTAATAGTGAGAGATCAAAGTGTCATTCTAAACTGCGAGCCTGCTCGCACTCTTTTCTCGAAGATGTATATCACGCCTGATCTACCGGGATATGTTTGCAGAATTTCTATTCAATACTCAATTCCTGCCATCCTGCTTATCACAACCCCCAGAGGGTCTGTTATTCGCTATCTATCACTCCCATTCTTGGTCTGGCTCGGGAGCTTCTCTGTGTACCCAGTTCCAGGTGCAAGTTTAAGCCGATGCTTGGCCATCTCATGGTCACTACTCGGAATCGTCCAAGCGGCGCATCTCCTACTGATCAGCCCGATGGACAAGCAAGAGCTCTCTAACGAGAGGCCAATGCGCTCAAAGTCTACTATAGGGCTTTTGTACAACTGTCTTGAAGCACTGTCAATGACTCGTGCAGTTGATACGCACCGGCGGGTGAAAAACGTCCCTCCTCAACCGGCATATTACCAGAGATATGGAGCCCAAATTCATTCTGCCCGGTTTTGCCTAAGGCAGTTTGTCATTATTGCCTGGCAGTATATTGTCATGGATATTTTCCAGACCATTGCCCGTCAAGAAGCCTTAAAAGAGGGGTATCAGCCCGAATTTGCGCCAATAGATTGGATTGCGCCGGTGGATGTATGGATTGAGCGGGCGATTTCCAACTTGATCTTCTGGTTTATTCTCAGCAGAGTATTGATCGATGTCCATTTTCGAATATTGTCAGTCATCTAGGTATTATTGTTAGGTGATTCTCCCGCAAATTGGCCTCCGGCCTTTGGACGGATGGCAAATACGTATACTATTCGCGGTTTTTGGGGGTGAGTCCTTGTTTTAGCAGTGGCTATACAATTGTTGCCGCGCAATATGTGCTAACCTATTCAAACAGGTGTTTCTGGCATCAGTTTCTTCGCCAGCCTCTCACGGCTGTTAGCAACTTCGTCGCGCGTGACGTTCTACTTCTGCCGAGGCCATCTGTATTGGAAAGATACACAAACATTTTTACCGTTTTTCTTCTATCTGCGATTTTGCACAGGATCCTCGATTATGTACAGACCATTCCGAGTGAGTATTCTGGAGCGATGCCCTTTTTCCTTTCTATGGTATTAGGCGTCATGATTGAAGATGGCGTGCAAGAGGTTTGGAGACGAATAGAGTCTCCTCTGCAGTCACAACTGGCGTGGAAAGATCCTCCTGTTTTGTGGTGGCAGAGAATGATTGGCCACGTATGGGTGACGGCATGGCTGGCGACTACGTCGACTTTGTGGTTCA
>NW_019173464.1:0-5341 GCF_001773325.1 Penicillium arizonense | reverse complement strand
TAGTTACTAACTATAACAAGTTAGTTACCAATATATTGTGGATCAATTCCAAGTACCGAGAGACGAAATATCTAGCTATGCTTCTGAGAAACGGCATTCTGGTCGCTTTAAGTGGCATCATGCAGCCCCTATCAGCAGTTCGCAATCATAGAATGCAGCCTACTTGACACAGGCTTTGCCAGCGACTTACCCGCCATTCATAGGCCGCGTAAAGACCCGTGCTGTCCATCCCCCGCACATGACCTTGGGAGCTGATGAGCTAGAGCTTCCACAGCGTCCCCGTTCATGGTCTCATTGGGGATTCATCTGCGATAAAAAGTGTAGGCAAGACTGGAAAAAAACATAGGCTTGGACGAGGCCCTCGGCGGACAAGGTTTGCGTTTTCTCGTCACAATTGAGTTTTCCCTGAATAAGATTCCATTCCTCAAAAGAATGGCCCGCTCCTTGTCATTGAGACTTGGTTTGGATTTTCCGTTAATCTCAACCAGCGGATGGTCCAAGTCAGAGCTGATGTACATTCTATCAACACCGTTCTCCTCCGAGTCTAGCTGGTCCAAAAGCTCTCTGATCGGTTGAATAGGCTGCTGTGACGATGTTCTTGTCGACCATCCAAAGGGTGGCTCTCCCTTCTGTATCAGTTGCAAAAGACAGATTGCATCAGCTTGGCGTTCATTCAAGACATAGGACCATGCGAGGGCTCTTCCAAATGGAATAAGTAGCTCCTCTTGATGTCTTTGTCTGAAAATTTCCCATCCGGTTTCAAAGATGTGCCGTACAATGTCTCTGTGTACGATATCTCGTCGGATAATCTGACTGAGCTGGATCAGCACTCTGTAGATTTCCCAGTCGGTCCTTAGATGAAGATATTTGGCGAAAGTTGACTCGATTAGTAGTCTTTGTGGTCTTTGTGCCTCTTGGAAAACATCGAAAATCCGGCGGCAGGCAAGTATTGAAGAGAAAAAGTCTTCGAGATCTTGCAAATTTCCGAGGATTTTTAAGAGCAGTTCAGAAGGTAGAGCAACTAGTGGAGGGATGGTGTTGATTTTATGGACGTCAATTGTGGAATAAGCAATTGAATCTGCGGTTTTCTTGGTGTCCCTCTGAGGCGATTGCGGAAGGTTGGAGTGTATACAGGCCAAAATTTGGCACGAACGAGCACAGGTGTTCTTAGGCATTTTGGTTTTGGAATACTGGTGTGTAATGGATCGAGTCGCCCTGGGGGTGGTCGTGGGGTTTAAATATCAGTATGCGAACATTGCGCCTTGCTCAGCCAAGCGCTTCGCCTCCCGATACATTGATTGGTCACTCTGACCGCTTAGTCAGCATCGATTGATTTGAAGCTCCTAGAGAGTCCTGAGGGGAGAAATGGCGGAAAGAAAGGGCAGAATCCTGGGTGGCATGGGTGGGTAGCTCAACTGGTTCACATGGTTGTCCTGAGAACTGGGCTCGGGTTCCTATCGGCTTTGCAACAAGGTGTAAACTTTTAATCCACTTTCCGCCCAAGAAAGACAATCATAATCTGGGATTTTGGGTTATTTTCATCGTATCTGTGCCGCCAAGTAACATAAATCCCGTTGATGGCAGCATTAGTTGGCTGCAAGCAAGCATAGGAAAGAAATTTCACTCATAAAGTGAGGTGCGATTAGCATGGAAATAGTGGATTTAAGCGGTGCTCTGAAAAAGAAGCCAACCACGGGTACAATTGAGAGTGACTGTTGGCCTCAAAATCTCCCAAACAGTACTTGGGCTTCCCTTGAAGCACTTCAACCTCCATTAACGAGAAGGCGGGACTTTCTGTGGCCGCAATTGAATACGATCTCTGATCAGCCCAACAGAAAGAAGAAGCTCAAATTTAAAGCAGCTAAGGCAGATCTTGACTTCTTCACTCGCTGTCTATATATTAGAAGCTTAAACACAGCCCAAATCTGCCCCTGATCAACGTTGGCTTTATTAACAGTTCAACGCCGTCACCTAAGAAGCCCAGCAGTTACTCACATCAAAGGTCATATTGATTAAAACTTCCATTATTCCTTGTCTTCAGGCAGCCTCGTTATTCGGAAAAGGTGTCACTTTTGCCTGCAAATACTCAAAGACATCCAGAAAAATTCCATTGTACCTTGGCATTGCATAAGAAAGCAAGATGCTAACCGGGCTTCATGACACTAAGGTCTCATAGAACATCGAGTCTTGACCTTGATGGAAAGGGTTATTAGAAGCGTTCAATTAGGATAATGATTATTACGGCCACCTTTTCAACACCTCAACACCTCAACACCACCTAGTTGGACCAGATGCTGCGACCTAGTTGCTCTTATTACATATATAGCATGCATCGACTAAATTCTCATGTGCCTTTTATTCTGCTTCCTATCGCCTGATACATAATGACCAACAGCTTTTGGTCCGTTTAGCTCAAGTAAGATTGGAGAAATCCCTTCACTCATTCTATTGAGTGACAGTTCAGCCATTTGTCCAAGCATCTCGCGATGTCTCTTCTCTCTCTTCCATCGGAAATGAATTTGCTCATTTCAAGCCATTTGAACTCGCCAAAAAACCTTCTCAGCTTCCTCCGAACGAGCCAAAAGTTCTACCATCTCTTGATCAATGAGCTCTACCAACATAATATACGCTCGGATGGTGGATCGGCCCTTTTATGGTACGCAAGTCGTGGGGACGAACTTGGAGTCCGGAATATGCTTCGTGCGGGTGCGAATGTTAACCTCCGATCGCCAAATCGCGCACAGTCGACAGCTCTTCTGGAAGCAGTTTCTACCAAGCATACCAGTGTTGTACAAGCGCTTCTAGAGAATGGGGCTTTGCCAGATGTGGCCGATGCCCGATCTAGAAGACCCTTGGTTTTGGCGACAAATGGTCGTAGCGACGTGGCGATCACCAAGTTGCTCCTAGAGCACGGCGCCATAGCCAACTCCGTTGCGTTTGACAAATATGCTCCATTACGGGAGGCTGTCCGTTCAAACCAGGAATCCAAAGTGGCATTGCTTTTGAAGCATGGGGCTGATACACATATCCTGGACCGCCGAACTGGGATGACCCTCGTGCACATCGCGGCTTCCAAGAACGCTACCCCCGGAATTATCAACATCCTCCTAAGCTCCGGTGTTCAATTGGAGTCTCAAGACAATATGGGCAGAACGCCACTTCAAGTAGCAGCTGACCATTCATGCACCCGCGCTGTGCGCCTGCTATTAAACCTTGGCGCCAATCCAAACTTCAAAAACAATAATCAGTACTGGAAAGGGTGGAGTGCACTTTTCTACGCTGCAACAAATCCCAGCATTCCCGGGAACGGCAGAAAAAGCATCATTCGAGCATTATTTCTACATGGAGCTGAGCTCGATGGTAGAAATCACGCTCAGAAAACGCCTCTACACCATGCCATCTCTAAGGGCGCCATAAAACAGGCGCAAGCTCTTGTTGAATGTGGTGCCAGTATTATGGCTACAGATGCCAATGGAGATACGGTCCTTCATATAGCTGCTTCCTCATCGAGCTGGTGTCCCAGTATGGTGGGCTAGCTTGTTGAAAACGGCGCTGATGTAAATTGGGTCGGCGGTAGACATAGTGAAAACCCAATTTTCTACGCTATCCGGAACGCTTATAACCGACAAGGCATGGAATGTGTTCGAAAACTTCTGTTGCTTGGAGCTGATGTTCAATTTCGAAACAACGATGGGCTGACACCTCTTTCCCTTGCTGTACGCATGGGATCTATTGAGGCAACAAAGATTCTACTCGAACATGGAAGCTGTGCTGATTCGAGAGACAAAAATGGCAAATCCCCTCTGCATTATGCTGCCGAAGCAGGGAATGTCCACAAGATTGTCAAACTTCTCATTCAATACGGGGCTGACGTGAACTCTCGGGATATACTTGGATTCACGCCATTGCATAAGATTGTCGCCAAAGAAGACACGTGGGAAGCAGCGGGGGAGTTGTTAAAGGCCGGGGCTGATCGATACGCCATAGCTGGTGATGGAAACTTCCCTCATGACATGGTTCCTGATGGCGTTTGGGCGGAAACGAAACGTTCCTTGATCCGTTTTTAGATGTCGTGACTGGCGTCACCGCGCTCAGTCACCTGTGATACAGTTCTTAAGTACTATTCATACAACCCTTGCAGGCAGCCTGTTGAAATATAGGATACTTTAAAAGACCACAACTGTATTAGAAATACCAGCCAGAGTCATGGTAAAAATGCGCTGGGTACGAGAAAATAAATTTCGGGGACCGCACATGCTCGGGCCTTTCCGAAGAAGCTTTTACTGTCGATTGTTTTTGTTTCCTCAAATTTTCAATATGGATTGAAAGTAACTTTCGCGTAGGAGATTGAATCTGTGATAACCCTGGTATAGAATGGCCAACTGTCATGGAGGGGCAATCCAAAGCAGTGACAGTCCGTGCGAAATCCATTTTCATTCTCGATCTCGCTTTGTGCGCGATGTTCGCGCACTTGTTGACCCACGGACTGCATAGCTCGGAAACTTCTCACTTGTCTGAAGTCTCTATGGAATGCAATCCGGATTTCTTCTTCGATACACCACTCGAGGAATATTTGAAAGCCTTGTTCCGGGTCTTTGTCATACCACACCCAGTTCCCTCTAATTAACGCCTTCAGCTCTGAGAAGAAATCTTCGGTAGGATTCAAGTCAGGTGAGTAAGGTGGCAGACACACTAGCTTTACCCCCTGTTTCAGTGCACATTTCCTCAATCAATCAGAAAGACGGAAAGACTACTTCTTGCATAATGTATCGGAATTTAAATCGTACCACCTAGTATATATTGATGAATCTAGATGTGACAAACGCAATTCAAAGGGACAGGTTCTGCACCACTTGGCAAGGCCCCTCTACAAGTAACGTAATTCCATCGGGATCAGCGATACCAGATGTTGCCCGCAAATGCATAGGCTTCTGGTTGGCAGTAAATGTATTGTCGACGACAAAGTCTTGAACCAGGCGCCCACGTCGACCCTACAAGTAAACAACCCTCTGCCTCGAGTAAAATCGGCCAGTCCACTCGCGATTCCTCCTTAGCAGGCTGTCAACCTTCAACCCTCATGTCCCCATCAATGCCTACAAGCAGACAATCTACAGGCTCGGCTGCATCCAGCCAGCCACCGCTTGCCGATCAAACGCTAGCTTTGACCGCCACCGTAAAAGGCGCATGCGCTGCACACCTATCATCGTGTTATACAGTATACATAGACATCCTCTCTGATGAAATGCCCCTGTTACTATGACTCGCCCAGATGATTGTTCCTGTGCTTGTATGATGGTTTTTTTTTTATTTTTTGTTTTTTTATTTTATTTTTTTTTTTTTT
>NW_019173463.1:3332-5378 GCF_001773325.1 Penicillium arizonense | reverse complement strand
GTTGGTCGGTATAGCCGCCAGGCGCTGTGGTTGACATGTGTTTGGTAGGTGGTGATCGAGGGTTCTTGGATCAGAAGTACATCCAAGTTTTGGGTTTGGTGGTCGTTGATGAGTGCTTCCATCCTAGGTCCCGACTTCATGATGTTCAACTGTAGTATGCGCAGGTTCGTTTCTAACATTGATGGGGGTTGGAAGTTGCGGGTGTAGCACACTGTCGGTCACCAGTTGGGTGTTCGCCGCTACAATCCAGGCATCTAGCCCTGATCCCTGGGGGGCATCGTTGCCGCTCGTGTTGACCTGCACAATGTCCACAGCGTGGTGTTTCCTTGCACGACCATGCTAAGTGACCGAAACGTTGGCATCGGAAGCACCTCTTTTTCTTGATTTCGCGGCGTTCCACGCTACCGATATATCTTTGTCCAACAAGAAGACCATTGTTGAGGATGTATTCGGCTCCTTCTGCAGAGTCAAACCAGATACCAAGCGACGCAAACTTCCCCAGAACTTTATCTTTCCGCTTAAGCCATGCCAACTCTTCGATTTGGAAGCCTTTGTCGGCTAGGTCGTTTTCTTCCATAATTCTTTGAATGGCTTGAGAGTTCGCATTCTCTAGGTCGAAGTTCTCTGTCGGGGTGCGGTGTACGACGATGCCGAACCGCGGCTTGACCAGCTTTGTGTTGTTTCCTAGCTCATTCAACCATTCAGTGTTGTTGCGGGCTGCTTCGGCCGACCCTGAGTCTTTGAAGCGAATTAAGTATCCCGTTTTAGTGGTACCAATGCCGGCTACTTCGGCATCCTGAGTCGAAGGTGCGCTTAACAGCGCTGAACGGATATAGGTGTTAGCAGACTCGGTAGAGAGGTATCGCCCGAAAGCGTTCCCTTCGCTATTCTCATTGTCTCTCGGGTCCACCAATGATCTCTGTGTGCTAATGCGGACGCAGTTTCGGTCCTTTTCGGGTCGTTGGAGGCTTGGTTGCGGGTCACTGGTACCGCTGGCTGCTATCGCTGCCCATGTTCTACCATACGCTGGCGGGAATCAGACACGTGCAATGAACAACAAGAGACTTGCTCAGATCACACTTTGGAGATACTATATGATGCAGAAAGCCTACCAATTGATGTACGTATTCTCTCCAGCGTATGGAGACAGGGCCGACTGGTTGGGAAAAAAAGGATGACAATGCTTAGCACATCAAATAGAGACGGCTTACCGACAAACTGGGGCTATGCGCAGCTCCAATACTAAGTACAAATCAAGTCTCCTCAACAGCGCCACTTATATGTGGTTTTTCCTGCTCCCAGGACCGCCATATAACCAAATATTGTACAACCGAACTCTCATTCTGTTGAATAACACGTTTGGTAACTATGCTTATCGGTACTTTCTGGCCATTCTGGAGATGTCAGCTCATTCACTCAAAATGATATCCCCAAGCGACTTACGAAACCAAAAGAGTCATTGGAATGCATGTGGCAATGCTGGCTGTAGTTGGAAGACGCAGAGGATCCGTTTGAATAGGCGGATTCCTCTCCGTCTGACACCACGAATGCGCGGTCTTCACTCGTCTCCGAAATATCTTCCTCGGAGTGCTCAGAGATTGACTCTCGTGCTTCAGAGTCATTGAGCTCACTGTGAGAGGACATGACTTCGACAAGCTCATTTTCCCCTCTTGTGGCCATCTTGGGCAGGGACACTTGGTGTCAGAAGACTCAACAGAGTATGAACGAAATGATGTGTTTGACTTTTCCAGTCTGGTGCGCCGCCCGCTTATATAGCCAAAATGTCTATTTGATGACTCTATGGTCCTGGCCATCTCTAGGCGGTGTCCCAACGGGCGCAGTAATTCTTGGAGGGCGGATGGAAGCCTCAGAGACGTACGGGAGTAATTCAGCCCAGCTTATGGTGCAAACCCAGTAGACAGTTGATTCACTAGATTCCTAGTGAGGAAGACCCGGTGAGAGGCAGACTTGTTGACCAGATTAGGCGTTGAGAATCGTTGATCGATTGACTTCCCTGCGTATCATGTATGCTTCGTTTATAGCCCT
>NW_019173463.1:0-3255 GCF_001773325.1 Penicillium arizonense | reverse complement strand
TGCGGGCCGCCTAAATTGAGAACTTTGGATCAACATTGCTGTTTCTTCAATGTGTCACGGAATTCAACTTCAACACCCAAGGCAAAAGAACGGACGGATTAGTCAGGAGAGCAAGATACATACATAATGTCTGACGCATTGACTGATTCCTGGGACCCAGCGGTCGCTCTACCATAAAACCCTAACATCCGTCTCGCTTGGTTTGCCTATGATCCTATCTATACCGACGGGTCTCCTCGCCAGTAAAACACCTCTTCAGCGCGATGTTTTCAATTGGGACAGACTCAGACCCGTTATCTGTTCCAGTATCGCGGTCTTCGGTATGTCTTCCCCCGGATGCAGTCAATTGATTCTCACCTAAGAAACGACTTACAGTCTTTCGCTGGCCACTCAAGGATCGTTGCTCTGGAAGCTCGACCGAGAAGCCCCTCGGCCAACCTCACGCGGTTTGCACCCGACCGCCGACATTGGGTGCTCTACGAGACCGCCCAGGAGCACGAATTCTTATCGTGGTGGCTGGAGACCGAATATGGACAACAGCTGACCAAAAATGGACAATACAAATTCAGATGGTCGACTGAGTCGCGTTGCTCGGAGGTGTGGAGGCAGTTTGATCAGGTGGCAGAGCTCAGGTCTGGTCGACCCAAGGTAGTGTGTCGGTCTTGCCTCACGCCGCTTAATCACCCACATCACCCAAATCACAAATCTCATGGGACAAGCGCAATGGGTAAGCACCTGAAATCTAACTCTTGTCGCAGAAGCAAGGAGAAGGTGTCCGTTTCTGCTGTCACCCTAGGCCCAATCCAGGAGGGCCGTGCGGTCTTTCCCCGCGAGAGGAGCAGATTCACCAAGGCGCAGCTCAAAGAACAGCTTCTGCGGACAATTACGTCCGCAAATCTTCCATTTGGGCTCACGGAAGAACCCACATTCAGGGAATTGTTGAACCTGGTCTATGCCGGACCACAAATTTTGGAGCTTCCCTCGTCAAATCAACTCCGCCAACATTTGCACGATGTGGCAAATACATACCAAGAATCACAACTGCAGGATCTGGCCGGGGACTCCAAAGTTTCGATTGCTTTGTGCTGTTGGAAAAGTCCGCTCGGGCACGACTTTCTGGCTACTACTGCGTATTACTTTGACAAAGAGTGGAGCTACCGAGAAGTGCTGCTTGGATTCGAGCTACTACGCAGGCCCGAGACAGGGACTGACCCGGGTGATCAATTACTTGCACTGATCAGGAACAAAGGGCTGCTTGGTCGGGTATTCAGCGTGACAATTGACTACAGGGTCGACGAGAATCTGGTGCTGCCACTACAAGAGAAGTTAATTTCCTCTGGTGGTATCAGCCGTTTGCAGTGCTTTGTTGGGGTTCCTGGCACAGTGCAGGCCATCCAGCTCTGTCTTCGGCGGTATATCGAAAACATCACAAGCTCCCCAGAAAGGGAAAGGGTTGAGAATGTGCGAGCAATATCACACGTCAATGGTTGGACTGAACCTTCAGATGGCGAAGAAATAATGTGTGTTTTGGAAAAGGTGAATGTCCTCCATCCTCCTGACGAGAAACAGCTCTGACCCTTGTGTCTTGCAGATTCGATCGTTTGCAAAGTTTGTCAACGAGACCCCCGGGAAGCGCGATGAATTCTCGTGTCTTCAGCCCCCAGGGATTCGACTCTTGCCGTTGGACGATGCAAACGCCCGCTGGAATTCGGTGTTTTTGATGTTGAAGCGAGCCAGCAGATTGCGAAGATTTATCGACCAGTACTGCCAGGAAAGGGGGAATTTACGGTACAAATTGACGAATACGGACTGGCGCAAGGTTGACTACGTCGTGCAGCTGACAATGCCATTCATCCAGTTCACTACAGCCCTCCTGGCCTCGAAAGAGGCGACAGTCCACAAAGTCTGTTTCGTGTTCAAGATACTAATGACGCATATCGACCAGTCAGCTGAAATATTGAGAAGAAAATCAGCCCCATGGAAGCGGACACTACTTGAGGCGTCGCTTGTCATGAAGATGGAACTTGGAGAAGTCTACGAAAAGACATTTCAAGACTTTGGGGTCATGTATGGCACTGGAACTTTTGTTGCGCCCCAATATAAAGTGTCCGCATTCGATGGCGCCTCGTCATGGCAAGGCTTGGGCCATCCCGAGCGCCACATCGAATATCTGAGGATCTTTCACCTACAGTATCGGCCGCAAATGCCCACGAGCTTGTCTTGTGTGAATGGACTGTCTTGCTCTCCACAGTTGTTGGGGCTCGACCGGCTTCTGCATCCACTAGCTGGTCTGGCGGGTAGTTCAAGGAGTGGACAAGATGAAGTTGATCAATATCTCCGCGAAGGTCTGAACAACTGCTCACTATATTTTCTGTTGACTACTGACACACAGCAGATGTTGTCAATATCTCGCCATGCGCTTACTGGAAAGACCATCAACACGAATGGCCTGTTCTCACTCGACTGGCTCGAGATCTACTCTCCATTCCGGCTACAGGTGCTGGCACAGAGCGACTTTTCACAGTTGCACAAAAGATCTGCCATGCGCATGGGGAATATTTCGATGAGTCGACCATCCAAGACCTAGTGATGTATGCGTACTCGGAGGAATCTGAAACAGGGAAGCAATTGATCAGCCGGGTAGAACGTAACAAGGCAAGTAACGAAGAGTGGGAGGAGTTCGAAACAGAGGCAGAAAGGCCTGAACCGATCAGCGAGGATGAGTGGAGTCCAGCTGAAGCGAGAATTGACGAGCGCCCAGAGGACGACGAAAACAGCGAGGCAGACACAGTGATTCTGGAAAGCGCACCTACGGATGATCTGGGGCAGAATATGGCAGATGAAGGCGAGGAGGACTCATTTCTGCCTACGCCTGTCACGCGGCTCATCAATAGCATTCGAAGAAGATTCTCAGGCAGAACGACAGTGATCTAGCAGGGTGTCTCATCATTCTTCTCCAGTGTTTGTTTGTTGGAATTCACCCTGCCTATCCTGCAAGAACGATACTCGCATTACAAATTCAATGTCGCTGATTTATAATAAGCCGCGCCCATGGAATGGAGAAAACGTCATATCAACAGATCCTGTGGAAAGCGCGTATGCAAGACAGTCAACGTTACAATTATCACTTTTAGCACTGCCAGTCTTGTTACGATTTCTGAGAAATGTGGTGGCCTTTAGCTTACGCCCCTCCCCATCATGGGTTCATCAAAACTACGTCGTAGCAGTAGCCTAATGCCAAAATAAGCAAGTATT
>NW_019173462.1:0-5405 GCF_001773325.1 Penicillium arizonense | reverse complement strand
AAATGAAAATGGAGTGTCCTTTTGAGTATTAGCCAGCTACTCTCGAGCCTAAGGGAGTCACAAATTAAGCCTCTACTGCAACGTATACATATTACTTGCTATCAGGTGGCGGGACATAACCCCAAGTCATGTGTTTGTTCTCTGTTCCAAATTCATTTTCATGTTTCCGCCGCACTTGGACAAACGGAGCATCTCCAACCGCTCGACATAAAAGCGAGTACGGCTGTGCGAAAAACAGTGACCAATAAGCACTTATAGCGCACACCTACGCTACTCAGATCTCCCTCGCTCAATTTTGTATAGTTTTACAGTAACATTCGTGATGACGATGCTTTTTTGGCGTTGCGAATTGGGCCGCTCCAGATCCTCCCATGCACGACGGGATATTCGCAACTGTAATTTCCTCACAACTCCATGCGTTGAATTTTGCTAAAGTGCCCCAGGAAGCTTTGGCTCCGCTATCATTCAATGCCCGGGAAACACCGAATTGCGCGGGTGAAGCGATGCTTGGACGGGATTTACGCTTGCACATCCTTGATTGGACAAAATATGCCAACCGTGTCGTTGCTCGCAGCTTTCGTCCCAATTGCATACTTGACAGTCAGGAGCTGTTAGACATCTCTGCTACCAACGGCTGAGCAAGATGTCATCCAGCCAACTACAACGCCTACCATATTGGCGTTTCATACACCAATGAAATTTTGTAGTTAGGGCGAGAGAAGCCTTTTGACTAGTTCTAGTAATTCGACAGGTAATCCGCACAATGCCAAAGTCACATATTACCACTTCATGTGGGTTGTTAATAGTATATCCTATGACTAAAATATACACACGAAGATTGAAAAGGTCAGAAACCAGACTTCAGGTTGTCGTACTTAGAGGCAGGGTAGCTCAGCTGGTTCTCGCTCTTGTCTAGAGCTCCGGTACCTCCAAGGGTATTTACCACCTACAAAGCTCGAAGTTAGTATGATCAAATGTGGAATATGAATGAAACATACCATGGTGATCAAACTGTCATCACCTTGCTTGTCACCACTGAGCTCCCACCACATACCACCACCAAGACCCTTGGACTTGATGTATTCACCCTTCTTACGCGCAACCTCAGGGGTATCATAACTGATGAACAAACGTGAGCCCGAATTGTAGCAGTAGCTAGCAGCTTCCTGGTCCAGATTTGTGACCGCACAGCCGGGCTGAGGCAAAGCCTTGTAGTCCCACACACCATTTGCCTAGCTACCATCACCGTTGTAAGACTGGCCAGGACCGTTGGTGTCGGTGAAAGCTCGGCCGTACAGAGGCATACCTAGGACAATTTTGGAAGAGGCCACTCCTTGCGAGGTGTAATAGTTGATCGCTTGGTCGGTGTTCAATGGAGTGCTGGCTATGTTGCTGTTGGATGCGTGGAGGTTGGCATCATGGCCGGCAACGTTGTCCCAGCTTCCGGTATAATCGTAGGCCATCAAGTTCCAAAAGTCAAGGTACTGATTCATCTGGGCAAGATGCTCTCTCTGGTAGTTGGCAGGGCCTAGAATTTGGGTTGGCATAACTATAGGTTTTGAAAGAAACGACACGTACCAGCAGGGGATGCAGTGGTGAGCAAGAAATGATAGCCATCTGCGTTGGCAGAGCTGTACAAATCCAAGGCCTGAAAAATAATAGTCTTAGCAGAGTCATCAATAAAATTGATCATCTAAGACATGGAATTCAGTTCGGTGGTTGGTGAGTATCTTAAGAAGTGTTGCGTACTGTAGGGGCCCATTCTCATCAATCGGGATCGCGTAACAGAGGCTTGCGGAACTGTATGTACTTCCGATTTTACATACTGTATGTACCTCTTATGGGTCCATATACATATGGATGCAAGCAATTAACCTAGCAAGTACTAGCGTCAACCCCGAGATGTTGGAATGCTCCACATTTCTCAGCTGAAGATGCTGATCAATAGCGGTAAGTTCAGCTCAATACGTCTTCATCCGCTGTCCAGGGCATTGATGGGGTGCTGATCATAGTATTGTCATCCAATTACAATTCTCAAATATGACACCCCATCGATCATGGCAATCGGGAGAACAGGAGGGGACCCCAAGTGCCTTTTGGCAACTGTTCTTAGAGAAGAAGCTAGAAAAGGTTCTACGACGGGAGATTGCCCGGCACCGTCGGGTGAGAGTCGATGACACTGCCATTGTCCTTCCAGTGAATGATCATACTCAGCGCAACCACCATCGAGAAGTAGCTTCTCATGTGGTCAATACAGTTCTCTCGAGGAAATGAACTCACATTGAGGATTTGCATTCAATTACATAGACGATCGTCACACTCTCCCCACCGCCGATCGGAAAGAGAACTGGCGTTTATTAACGCCAGCTGAAAACAATCGATAGTCCAGCTGAAAGCATTTTCGTCCCACTGAAAATTCATGAATATGGCGTAGGTAGCGATGCGTCATACCTAGCACCAACTTAAACAGAATATAAATAGTAAGCCCTCACTCCCCCTTTTCAGCTTGCTTAAATATTCCTCTTCCTCTATCATCAACCTTTCAGATCGTATAGTGCACTTCGCCTAACCTTAACTTATTTTTCGTCAACATAGGCTCATATATTCCTCAAAATGAGCGAAAATTGGCAACTGGATGACAAGGACTATGAGAAGCTTGGGGTGGAACTTGGACCCATTGGCTGGGGAGTTTACTACCTTTGTACGTGGACAATTAACCATAGAATATAGGACAAAGCTGACTTTGCTTAGGGAATGCAGTCGCGCCCACTGGCAAGGGGAGTGGCGATCCGCTCTCGGGCTGGTGTCTAGCTTGCAACAAAGACGATGATCTTGTTTTTCTGAAAACCGAAGGATATTACTCGAATTATCTGCTGGACAATCCCGCCGGCGGTTCCGGTCGATCAGACGACAACGCTTATTATTTTATGCCGGCTGGAATCGATGTCAAATCGCGCGAATCGGATTCTAGATTCATGGTGCTAAAACAGCTTTTCAGCTGGAGAAAATGTCCCAAGGATCTGATGGTTAAATACGCCAACTGGTGGGGTGGCCATGAAGTTACTGGGAAGGAGAAGGAATATTACATTGCGCTTATTAAAGTAGCGTGGGAGGCAAAGGCAAAGAAAGACAAGGCCAAAGAGGAACAGGAAGAGAAGGCCCGAGCGGAAGAGGAAAAGAAACGCAATGAGGAGTATGCTTATCACAAGAAATTTATGGAGGAACATCCAGATGCACATTTATCGATTGCTAGGAGACATTGGGAAAGTGGTGAGGGTTGGGAAAGTGGTGAGGATTAGGAAAGTTGACGTGGGGCACTCAGGTTGCAGCTATGAAGCTTACAGGTAATAAACAATTACCTCGCTAATATGATAATCCGGTAATTTACGGTACATCCCAAAAACAAAATGAAGCTGATATAGTCTTTCCGAACATAGTTTAGTGTGTCTTGGCATTTAGGGTTTGGGGAACAATGAAAGAGTGTGGGGGGTGACACCGATTTCCGGAAATACTGTACCTAGAGTAAGAGACAAGTAGATTCTAGAAGCTCATCTTGTCCCCCAGACGAGAGCTTTTCACCCCCTTCAACGTGATTTCGTGGCTTTACTGTAATGAGCCTTGCAGTGTTAGTCTGCAGATTTTGTATGTGGTAAAGAAAGTACTACACCACTTACAATCAAAAGGATAGAAAGGAACGGATAGCGGTATTGACACAGCGGTCGGTTACTTCACTCGGAATGGTATCCTCGTAAGGAGTGTTGCAGTTGATATCCGTGCTCAAGGTAATATTGTTGCCGCTGTCGGTAGAGACCATTACCGATTCCGTGCCGGCTTCTAGAGTCTGGCACCCAGCTTTGAAGCCTCCAACCTCTTTTCCTGGCCCTGAACAATCGCTTGCGGTGTAGTAGGTAACTGACCACAGAGCAGAAGCTGATGTGGCTATTCCAAGGATGTGAGGTAAGTTAAGGCGCATACTATCAGCGTTTGGATATAATGTGGACGTGGTATAGATGGAGAGCAAGCTGGGGGCCAGAATACTGCCTGTAGGGAGCCCTTTTTATATCTCCCTCCAGGTCAGAAGTGCACCTTTGCAGACAATATAGTCGGTCTGCAGTGCTGGTCTGACTGGTTCAGATGAGACATCGCTGAGCTCTCTTTCCTAAACTACAACTTCCTCAATTTACCACTCGCAATACCCTGTTTCTTTGGTAGCCTGTTCATCCTCTTTAGTACGTTCAACTTAAGAAATCTACGTAAACGATTGGGCTTTTCTGACCTCCCTGATCGTCTGTCCAAGGGGGTTTCGCTTAATCCATCAAAAGCATGTTCTTCGCTGCGGAGAAAACGGAACTCATCTCTCACCCGGAAACAGCGCGAAGAAGACCAGGGCCTGGTCATCATGAACGGGAAAACGGTCGAACCGTCTAGCACCGCGAAACTTCTAGGCGTGATATTCGATCAGGAGTTGCGCTGTAAAAAATACGTGCAGTAAATTCCTATTCTTTGGTATTGGTTTTTCCCCCTCTTGTTGCTCGGTCAATGCAGCTATAATGAGCCCCAGGCCCATCCGCTTTCCGCTCTCCTCCTCAGACGGCCAGCGGATATCCCCAACAGTGGGCGGAAGCTGATTTTCCCTCTTTGTTGGTCGCATCTAATGTCATGTTTATTAGCACTTTGTTGCTCCTACTCTTACTCCGAAATTTGACTCTTTGTTCCACCATTTTCTCCGACAAATGGGAGGCACATAGACTCTTCAACCACACCTGGAATGTTATTGTGACCAGTCAAATTATTGCACGCACCAGAAGATGGATGCCTGTGCTTTGGCATGTTTCTGGATACGGGCAACAATAAAACCCATTATCTGCGAATCCCCTGATGATAGCAATTTCATGTGAGAGTCTGCCCAAGGCCAGCTTATAAATGACATGTCCTTCACCATTAACGACTTGAGGGAAGCGTGCAGCAAATATTTCCAGTTGGTAATCCTTGAGAGTTTGAACCCTACAGCCACCCTCGATGCGCACGAGTTGCGATTTTCCATCCGGCCACAAGTTTCTTACCCGAGAACTTTCCAACGTCAGGTCGACCATGTGGAGACAGTTGCAACGACGCACATTCCAGTTAAACGTAACAGACGCTGCCCACCACTCTGGAAATCACAAACTACAGTATGATCCCCGTGAGGTCCGGGCCCGGAAGGTGTTGCGGTGGGTGACTTTGACGGAGATGGCCATCTCGATATTGTGGTTGCGAATGGGGTCGACGATACGGTGAGCGTCTTGCTCGGAACTGGATCAGGGAATTTCCAGGCGCAGGCCACGTTCCCTGTGGGGTCATTTGCGCACGGCGTTGCACTGGGCGACTTCGACGAAGACGGCCACCTCGATATTGTGGCTTCAAAT
>NW_019173461.1:0-5437 GCF_001773325.1 Penicillium arizonense | reverse complement strand
TGCGAGCGCGGTCGAATCTCTGAGGGTGCACAAGTGGTTTGAGATCGTGTATGCACTCGACGGCCCTCCGAGGGAGACGGCAGCGGAGACGACGATGGTAGTCCATAGGATGTACCAGACTCCGGACTTGGAAAATCAGGGTTCGTGCTATCGGAGTGGGAGATTTGCTGTAGCTCGCTTCTCGGAATCTGCGAACGCGTGTGATCGAAGTTTGTCTTCCATTTGTGAAGATTTGGGCGCACGCGATTTCTCCATTCTTGCTCACGGATGGGTGAGCGAAATGCCATCAAACAAAGACACAACACCCTCGCAACAGACGACTTCCATAGCTGGACAACCGTATCGCTTTCCGGGTTTACTTCGCTGTGAGGATCACAGAAAAAGTAATAGACCGTGCTAGGCTGGTCACGCGGAACACGGAGGAGAACACGGGTAAGCCCATTTGTCACATATGAATATTCGAGTCCTTCCTGAATCATCACATGGTACTCTTGCACAATGGCGGAGCAGACGAGGCGCTCTGCACTGTGCTTCAACTTTGCTTCCTGGTCGGTAGGGATTTTATTAAATCTGACCATATCATTCCATAGGTCCATTGGTCGAAGTCCCATACGAAAGGTTGCAACAGACAACTTGTGAGGTGGCTTGTACTCGACCGTCGTCAGGACGGTGGTCGAGTTACCGTCGACACGATTTATGCAAAACTGGTCAGGTCGTGGGTGACTTGTGCTCGGCAATTGGCTTGCGTCAGCTTCAACGGGTTCGTTCTCGTTCAAGGAATTCGTATGATTGCTGAACTGGATTCCATCACCGAGCCCGAACTCCTCACGAGCAGCTGGCAGTTTGCACAGCTCGATGATTATATCGTGGACATGTTCCTCCACGCCAAACCGCTCGTAGGCCTCAAGTTCTTGCTCGCTACTAAGTGGCTTGCGAGCAAATCGACGACCGAGCCCTTCTATTTCGGCCAGAGACGAGAATAGACGTGGTGCCTCTCCCGGCTCGGGCTGAAGATATTGACAGACGGACCTGTAGACCTCTGAGAGCTGTTCTGGGCAGTCGGTCCAATGTTCCAATCGAGTCGGGCAGTATTTTCCGGTGGGAAGAGGTATTTTCCCAGTTGTTGAGCGGGATGGTGAATCAATTCTCAGCGATCGGGAGAGAAGGACATGGCAGTGCTGAATGAGCTCCGTGAAAGTGGTCGGTCGATTGTGCTCTTCTGCCTGCCGTCTTCCTTCTGCTTCTCGCTTCTCGCGCTCTTCCGCCTGCCGCCTTCTTTCTGCTTCCTGTCGCCTTCCTTCTGCTTCCTGCCGCCTCCCTTCTGCTTCCTGCCGCCTCCCTTCTGCTTCCTGACACCGTCTCTCTTCCGCCTGCAGATAAAGAGTTCTGTAATCTGGGAAGCTGGGGTCAGCCATTGATGTGTAGTAAAGAAGAGTGATATCCTGCGACAGGCGTCGATGGGCTGTCTCCACTTGGCTGATGTCAGCTGATCCCGCTCCCGGCAAAACTATTTCCCGGAAGCAAACACGACTTGCCGATTTTCGGGGAACGAGACGCGGCCCCGATAACGCTTCCTATAGGCCACAAATGCTGTATTGATTCACTATTATGCTGACATGAATTAGTAGGAGATACCATTTCTTCCCTTAAAAAAGCATTCCGTGTCAAGACTTTTTTTGCTTTCACGTGCTCGGTCGTTCGCTATGGATAGGACCAGCAAGTGTTTTTTATCTCGGTCTCTCGCCTCCAATTCGTGCCCAGACAGAGGCAGTCCCATTACTGCCTCCAGAAGTAAGCGGGAAACCATACTTATTAGGCCTGATTAATGATACCAGTTTTATGCGCGTATTTTCTGTCGCTGTCCGTATGAATAGCGAATAGATACTCACTCGCAGTATCCAGATACAAAGATGCACATCTTCATCATCACTATCAAGGAACTGTTCACGCTCCTGCAGACGGTTCCATCCGTACTAGGAACTAATCTCTGGGCCCTGGGAGTTCTCTTGCTCCTGGGAGCCTCTAAAACGTTTGTGGGAGCCAAGAAGCAGCTCTCAAGGAGCCCCTAGCCCTACGAAGCATACGGACGGAGATGTGGTCTGCGCGGGACCCACATGGGTGCATACGATGTTGGTGGGACACCTGAATAGTCCTGCACCTCACATTGCTGCTAACCGTGGCTATGACTCGGTGCGCCCCCAGTTTTGTTCCACATATGTGTCTCCCTAAACGCGAGGAAGCTTCTCTCTATTGCTTCCTTGAGCCACGACTTGTCTAGCGTCAGATATAGTTGTCCTTGATGTTGATTGCTGATCCGCGACCCTATCAACCTCTGTATCCGTGAGACCATCACATACAAGACCATTCCTCCTGGGAGCCCGATCGGCTGCTCCAGGAGGTAGCAGCTCCTCGCATTAATGACCAGGCCGTACGCCGGGAAGTCTAGAGCATTGCCATCTATTGACGACTAAGAATATTTCTTTCCACCCGAGATCCACCACATTTGATTGTGAGAAGAATACTTATATGGTAGATCCTGCCTCCCGGGAGCTTAAATCGCTCCTGATTCCGACCTATCAATTTCCTACCGTAAAAGCGTACAACAAGTTATCCTGCATTCCGAGCTCAGACAGATTGCCGCAAGATATATCTTATAACATATATGAGACAGTCGAGCATTCTCTTCCATCTCTCAGCTTTCTATTCAAATCACCCACAAGGCCAATTCCACACGAACCAAGCCTTAATCAGCTCCTCTTAACCCCAACATTTCAATGTGAGTATGCCCGCCTCCACTATTTACTACACGACTTGGTGTATGAGCTAATACTATGTAACGCATAGATGTTTCTCCTCGATCTTCCCGTTGAAATGCTTCTTTGCATAGCGGAGAGCCTGGATCAAGCCAGAGATTTGTTTGCGCTGGCTTGTCTCAATCATGCAGCGAATGACCTTTTCCTTGACTATCTGTACACGTTCAACGTCCGACACCAACGCAGCTCTGCCTTATTTTGGGGAGTTCGCCGAGGCAAATCGAAATTTGTAAAAATGATGTTGGACGGCTACGGAGCGGACGCCAACACTACGGACGATAAATCTCGCACACCAATTTTTCATGCAATGCGCACTAAGAACGAGACAATTATTCGCACGCTTCTTGTCGACAAGAGAGTGGATATCAATTGGCAAGATCAGCGCAGGCAGAGCCCACTGGTATATGCCATTGAAAGGAATCTTCTGTCTACTGCATCACTTTTACTGGATTTTAATCCATGTCTGAATATAACGGACGTCAAGAATCGGTCTGCTATTTGGTACGCTGTCGCGTCCTGCGATGAGAATCTGGTGCAAGTCCTTCTGGAACGGGGCAGCGATATACGAGCGCCAGATTACAAACAATTTTCACCATTCAGCCTTGCCATTGCCCGGAAGAACCCGAGAATTGCCCGGCTGTTACTCCTTCATTCAGATTCCAATTCAAGAAAGACCCTACTGGAGGATGTCACTATCAGAAACCGTCTGCTCCGTCAGGCTGTACAGGCAAGCCTTCATGATGTCATCGCCCTACTCCTTGCCCATGGCGCAGATCCCAATTCTAGAAATAGAGATGGTCAGAGATTGTTGCATCAAGCAACGAAAAAAGGTGACAGAGAGGTAGTCCAACAATTGCTCGCCTATGAAGAGGTTTCCATCAATGCAACGGACAGACAGTCCTGCACTGCTCTCCACGTCGCAGCAGAGTATGGATGCACGTCGGTAGCCAAGTGTCTGCTAGCCAATTGCGGTATAGATTCCAACGCAAGAGACAGTTACGGTCGCACCGCATTCCACATCGCAGCAGAGTATGGCAATAAGTCGATCACAGGGCTTCTTTTAGCATATGGTGCTGTGGATATCAACGCCCGAGATGTTAATGGGGCAACAGCACTCTGCTTAGCTGCAGATGCAAAACACACAGCTATAGCCCTACAGATCCTCGCAGAAGACCTTGTAGACGTCAACATGGCCGGTAAAACTGGCAGGACAGCTCTTCACAATGCGGTGAGCACAGGAAACATACCGATCGCATGTGTCCTTCTCGCCAAGGAGGATCTAGATCCCAACGTTCGCGACGACCAGGAATGGTCCCCCCTGACCTACGCTGCTTTTAATGGTAATTTACGCATGGTGGAACTCTTCCTCGCAAGGGGAGACATACAAGTGAACGTGCAACAGGCCCCTCCACTGTTCCATGCCGCCAAAAAGGGCCATGTGGAAGTTGTACGCCGATTACTTCAATTTGATACCATCGACATCAATCAGCAATTTTGGAACAGCACACCTCTCTGTGTTGCCTCCGAGATGGGCCACCCGGAAGTTGTAAGGTTACTCCTTGAACACAACACACCCCCCGACATCAATCTCAAAACTTATATGGGAGACACTGCACTTTCCTTGGCCGCTTACGATGGTAATTTGGCTATTATAAATCTTTTGCTGGAGGAAAATGGGCTGGATGTTACCGCTACTGACAAATTCGGGGACACGGCGTTATGCCAAGCAGCTCGGAATGGACACGAACAGGTTGTCAAGCGTCTCTACAGGGACACTCGTGCAAAATGCGCTAGTGATGTGAAAAGGGCCATTGAAGCAGCTTCCAACTGTAGAATTGCGCTCTACCTTGAAGGTCACTTGGATGAGGAGGGCAACTTTCGCACCTGGCCTTGAACTAAAGGTAGGCTGTGATTACTTTGTTGGATTCATCTTTCAGCATCTGGGCTCCAACAAATCATGTAATTCCCGAGCATGTGCGGTCCCCGAAATTTATTTTTCAGGCAACAAGCGCATCTTTGCCATGACTAGCGATAGCGTATTTCTATTACAGTTGTAGTCTTTTAAGTATTCTCAATTTCAACAGCCCTCCTGCAAGGGGTACATGAATAGTACTTAAGAATTATATCGGAGGTGACTGAGCGCGGTGACGCCAGTCACGACATGTAAAAACGAATCAAAGAACGTTTCGTTTCTGCCCAGGGGCCATCAGGAACCATGTCATGAGGAAACTTTCCATCATCAGCTATGGCGTATCGATCAGCCCCGGCCTTCAACAACTCCCCCGCTGCTTCCCACGTCTCTTCTTTGGCGACAATTCGATGCAATGGCGTGAATCCAAGCATATCCCGAGAGTTCACATCGGCCCCATATTGAATGAGAAGTTTGACAATCTTGTGGACGTTCCGTGCCTCGGCAGCATAATGCAGAGGGGATTTGCCATCTTTGTCTCTCGAATTAGCACAGCTTCCATGTTCGAGTAGAATCTTTGTTGACTCAATGGATCCCATGCGCACAGCAAGGGAAAGAGGTGCCAGCCCATCGTTGTTTCGAAATTGAACATCAGCTCCAAGCAACAGAAGTTTTCGAACACATTCCATGCCTTGTCGGTTATAAGCGTTCCGGA
>NW_019173460.1:0-5440 GCF_001773325.1 Penicillium arizonense | reverse complement strand
CTTATAATGCTTTAAGCCAGCACCTCTACTATAATAACCTCTCTATTATACCTTACCTCTCTATGCCTAAACCACCCCGCCTCACTTCGGTGCGTCACCCCTATACTATGCCCCCTCACTTTGGACCTTCACCCCTATACTACCCCCCCTTATAATGCTTTACCCTAGCACCTCTACTATAACAATTTACCTATTATACCTTACCTCTTAATGCCTAAACCACCCTCCCTCACTTTGGTGCTTCACCACTATATAACCCCCCCTCACTTTGGACCTTCACCCCTATACTAACCCCCCCTTATAATACTCTACCTACCTATCTATTACACCTTACCTACCTATTACACCTCACCTCTCTATTATACCTATTACACCTCAAATAACCTATTCTCGCCCTAAATTCAATTTATAACGCTATTTAATACTCTCACTATATTAACTCCTCTCTCTATACTCTATCTACCTCCTTCGGACCCATATATACTTATGTACCAATTTCACCGTCTCCCCGTCATGCCGTGACCCTAAATACCGTACGAGCTCGCTCTTATTGCCGATTAACACCCCGAGCCCTTCTAACCTCCGAGCCCACGCCTCCTTTATCACCTCACTTCCCTCGCCGTATACTATCACTGCTAGCCCCGATAATAATAAGCCTCGATACGTATAATCCTCCTGCCTACCGGTATACGCGAATCGACTGCAAATGGACTGCGGCATGCCACACCAGTAATAAGCACTAAATCTAGCAAATTGAATCTGCCGGCGTACGCGTATCCACCAGCTTTTCGGTGATTTATTGCCGTACTAGGTCTAAGCCCGGCACTGGTATAAATCATGCTGGTCTTCAAGCCCACGCTGAGTACAAAACTAGCATCGTCCTATCCATATCTGGGCCTGTTGTAATAAAAATTCGACCCCGGTGGCAATATCTTGATGTCTTGCCTGATCTACCTCTTGGACTACCTGTCTCTCACGGTCTAGCCGCTGGAACTAGTCAATTGCATGCGGGGGGATCAATAGACGGGTCACGCGCGTTGGTAATGAATGGGTCAGCTCCCGTGGCGTCGAATTATTAATTGGCAATGAATTGGCAATTGGTGCTTGCAATGAATGGGTAATTGGTGCTTGCAATGAATGGGTAATTGGTGCTTGCAATGAATTGGCCAGCTGCCGTGGCGTCAAATTAGCTATTTCTATTAACAATGAATCGGTTAGTTTCCTTAGCATTGAAATTATACCATGGGTGGTCTCTTACCTGGTGGCTCAATGCTGCGGCGATAAATCGGACTTATCGATCCGACCTGGGACCGAAATCCGACGGATTCACTCTCACTTCGCTGGGAATTCGCCTCCGAATCGCTATTTAATCGGTTCACTTCCGGTGGCCCCTGGCTATATTGAATATCCTCTATGGGTTGCTCCGTACGGCCGTCGGCTGGCTGGTTCAAAACATGGGATAAAACTATGGGATCGGACGTCTGAAATGATGTATTGCAAAGTGGGCCATTTCTCTTATTTCCTGGCTCACTTCCTAGCTGACGTGCTGGCTCACTTGCTAGCTGACGTGCCGGCTCACTTGCTAGCTGACGTGCTAGCTCACTTCCTAGCTCACTTACTATCTCTTTATTTGCCTGCCAATGCTCGTCACACCTATCGCAGCGCTGCTCTGTATCATTAGATTCTCCACAATATTGACGTTGATAGCTATCTAAATACTCGTCAAGTATGATGCGTCGGTAGCAGTCTAGAGATATATATCGGTCTAGCCGGCATTGCTCCGCGTGAGCTTTCACGGGGTCTTCATGAATTGGGTCCCATTTCGGCTGTAAAAACCCGTGGGGTTGAACAATAATAGCCTCACTGCGAAGCCCGTCTCGGCCAGCACGGCCGCTCTCTTGCGCGTAGTCCAATAAGCTGCGTGGCAACCCAATGTGAATAATACTGCGAATATTGGGTATATCGACACCTATACTATGTGTAGTAGTAGCGGCCACTACCCCCGTGGTATCGGCCTGGAAACGGGCTAGTACGCCACTGCGATCGATCGTCTTACTGTGATATGCCTCACATTCGACTAACTGGGCTAGTTTGTCAATAGCCTTAGTGGTGGGCCCGTAAATGACCACTCGGCCGGCCTAAGCACGCGCGCGCGTAATACGATCTCTAATAAATCGTACTATATTGGGGTCCGCTACCTAATGGTAGCTATTGGCGTATTGGTTCGGCACCGTGGGCTGCCATAGCCGGTACGCGACATTCATGCGATGGGTGCGTGACCGAAATAAATAGACCTTCTCTCGCGACGTACGTAGACGTTGAAATAGCTGGTTTTCGGCCGTCGGTGGCAGCGTGGTAGTTAAATATATTATCTGAGCCTAAGCCACGAGTAATCGACCTAATTAAGCTATGGCGGGCCTGAAATTGGTCTGATCGTTCAATACGACGTGGCATTCATCGATCACAATGCGATCTAGCCGATGGCATAGCCGCTGGCGGTTCAAAAATGTCATGAAATCCTCCGTAATAGCTGACTCCGGCGTCACTAGCACAATAGATGCCTGGTCTACCGGCCGACGGCTCTCCCACGCCACGCATGAAATGCCGAGCTGCCGGCATCGATGCATTATATCACCCCGTAATGCAATTAATAGCACTACTACCACCGTGACCCCACGGGGGCTGATCCACGCGGGAAGCATGAAAAGTAAGCTTTTTCCACCCCCGGTTGGCATGACGGCCACCACCGGGCTCTAGCCTTGCTAAATAGCTTCTAATGCCGGTGCTTGCACCCCTCGGAGGCGTAGCTCGCTATTACCTATCATACGCTGCATCTTAGGCTCTATCGCTGCCTGCGTCAATTGCCACCGACGCTCCGTCCGACCTATTTCAGCTTCCTTCTACCATGGTGAAAACTAGGCCAGTCCTAATGCACTCTCGGCACCCCCGTCATCCGTGGACACAAAGCCTAAAAAGCGATGCCAGTCGGTGCTACTAAGCCGAAATATCTCACGCCGGTGGGCCGTCGTACCGGGCTGCTTAGTGATGCCACGACCGTAGATCATGCCGGCAACGTGCGATGAATAGGCCGCCTGGAGGTCAGCAATGTGACCCATCCATTGCTCAGCATTCATGCCCTCTTCGTCATCCTCTTGTGAAGCCTCGGCTCGCACGTCCTGCTGCGTATTATTGGGAAATACGCTAGATGGCCGCATGAAGCGACGGCTAATGCCAATAGCAATATCCCGGTAAGCGTTCAAATGAATAGCTTGACCATTAAGCCCAATAGTGGTTTCTCGCTTTAGCACTTCACGGAGTCTATCGGATGACCAATCTCGGCCAGTGCCAGGATCCGGACCCTAGAGGTAAGCCTGGCGCATTTTACTAAGTCCAAAATTAGTAAAAATTCAAAAGTAATTCAAAAGTAATTGATGAAATTGATGAAATTGATGAAATTGATGAAATTGAAAAATTGAAAAATTGATGAAATTAAAGAAATTGAAAAAACTCACCTTTTGATCTCCTCCACGCCATCTGATCTCCGCACCTTCGCTACGTACGCCTCCAATCGCCGTGTAAATGGCAATACTAGCCATAAATAATGGACCACAAGCTCTCCTACCTCACGGGGTAAATAGCGATGAATCACCTTAGTATCATTGGATGCGTAAAACCCCTTATGGTATTGTGAGACGAATGTAACGAGCCCGTCCTCAATAAATACGTTGCGACGGCCCCCGCTATCAGTATTGCAATACCGGATACTTAATAGCTCGGGTGCGCGAGCCGGCTAGCCACCACTCACGTGAATAGCAATAGCAAGCTTCTCACGGAAATACGCTACCCGTTAGAGGTATACGTCAATTGCTGCCATATATAGACGACCGGCACTACTCTCGATAAATCGCTGCCGTACGGGGCCATGCTGCCGGACCTGACTAATCAACTATTGCTCGCCGACCACGGGCCATAGGGTACGGGTGTCTTTTAAGAAATTCTACCCTTAGGCTGTCTCCGTGGGATCGTCGTAAATTGCCTGCCATAGAATAGCTGGAACTAACCCATTTTCTATAAATAATAGCTTATTGTGGAGAATTTGGCGTGCTAAGCTAGTGAGCCCGTGGATGAACCCACGGAAGTCACCTATTGTGAAATTGAATTGCTGGTAAAGTAGCTGGTCCTAGTTCATCCAACCGACGTGGCCCGTCGTGGTGCTATTATAATGGATCTTTAACCTATAAGTCCGTAGATCTAATAACCATTAAATTGGGCTATTTGTTCCACGGACCATGAATTGGCTTACTATCTTAGCCACCCACTCTCTAAATGATCGCTAGGTCTGCCGTTAAGCCTAGGTAAATTCAATAAATTGAGATGACTGGCTAGCCGTGGGTGGCTAAACTGGGCCAGTTTCAAAATTGTAAAATGGATCCTCTGATGTCTGAAATTCAGGTGAATCTAGCGGACTCTCGGTATCCCAATCACCTACCATTTGATGCTCCGCTAGCTGATATAGCATTGCCTCCGCCGTAGAATCCAATTTCAAAGCCTTGTGGACTACCATAAAGCGAGCGATCTTGATCAGCTTTGATAAAATAGGTGGATAGCTCTCAGCCGTACGCCAGCCTGCCTCTCCACGGCCGAGCACTGCCGTGGCACAAATTAGCGCGCTCTTATAGTCCTCGACCTTAATTCGATGGTTCAATAGCTCAATGCAAAAATTGAGACACGCTGAATCAATAGGTGCGAGGTAAAACGGGGATTCGGTGCTATTTTGCTGATTCGCTAGTGATTCGCTAGCAATTCGCTGCGTGGGCTGATTCTCGGTGCCACTCTCTAAATGCTCACTCTCTGAATGCTCGCTATTATCGTCTGAACTAGCTGAACTAGCTGTGGCTGAACTAGCCGTGGCTGACCTAGGTGATACGCCCGGCTGGGCTAGTTTCTAAAGCGAGTTCCACGTAGCGCGCTGGCGCCTAGTAAATTTGTAATTTGGACTAGCCCATTTATGCGTAGCCTGCGTACGAGTGAAAAACATCAAAATTTGCTGCCACAGGATGGTGTGTCTCTCAATGTTATCGGCATCCATGTAAGCTTGCAGCGGCTGGTGCGGTAGTCGGTCGCGCTCCGTACGTACGGCTTCGGTGCGAATTGTATGGCTAGTTTTAGTACAAATCAACTGGCTAATTCTCGCGACGGCAGCCATTGCATCCCATATAGCACTTGCCGCTATTTCAGTCGGATCGGATGAATCGCCGTCGGGTGCGTGGACGCAGTCAATAAGGTGCTGC
Organism: Penicillium arizonense; assembly: GCF_001773325.1. Classification (NCBI taxonomy): domain Eukaryota; kingdom Fungi; phylum Ascomycota; class Eurotiomycetes; order Eurotiales; family Aspergillaceae; genus Penicillium; species Penicillium arizonense. Next base: position 149 of record NW_019173460.1, on the reverse strand, counting down.
GGGTCGATTCCACGGAGATAGACAGCCCACTGCGTGCGACGTAGCCATGGATTCGCGTCATCGCGCTCGCTAGCTTCTATAACGTGAGGTAATTCACTTTCCTCCGTAAAAGCTAGTTCAATTTCATCAATAAGCCGGTCGCCGACCTC
>NW_019173459.1:0-5444 GCF_001773325.1 Penicillium arizonense | reverse complement strand
TCTTCATAGGCGAGCAATTGTTGGACTACCTCCCTGTCACCCTTTTTCGTGGCTTGATGCAACAGTCTCTGACCATCTCTATTTCTAGAATTAGGATCTGCGCCATGGGCAATGAGTAGGGCGATGACATCATGAAGGCTTGCCTGTACAGCCTGACGGAGCAGACGGTTTCTGATAGTGACATCCTCCAGTAGGGTCTTTCTTGAATTGGAATCTGAATGAAGGAGTAACAGCCGGGTAATTCTCGGGGTCTTCCGGGCAATGGCAAGGCTGAGTGGTGAAAATTGTTTGTAATCTGGCGTTCGTATATCGCTGCCCCGTTCCAGAAGGACTTGCACCAGATTCTCATCGCAGGACGCGATGGCGTACCAAATAGCAGACCGGTTCTTGATATCCGTTATATTCAGACATGGATTAAAATCCAGTAAAAGTGATGCAGTAGACAGAAGATTCCTTTCAATGGCATATACCAGTGGGGTCTGCCTGCGTTGATCTTGCCAATTGATATCCGCTCTCTTATCGACAAGAAGCGTGCGAATAATTGTCTCGTTCTTAGTGCGCATTGCATGAAAAATTGGTGTGCGAGATCTATGGTCCGTTGTGTTGGCGTCCGCTCCGTAGTCGTCCAACATCATTTTTACAAATTTCGATTTGCCTCGGCGGACTCCCCAAAACAAGGCATCGCTGCGTTGGTGTCGGACGTTAAACCTGTACAGATAGTCGAGGAAAAGATCATTCGCTGCTTGATTGAGACAAGCCAGCGCAAGCAAATCTCTGGCTTGATCCAGGCTGTCCGCTATGCAAAGAAGCATTTCAGCAGGAAGATTGAGGAGAAACATCTATCCGTTACGTTAGTATTAACTCATGCACCAAGTCGTGTAGTAAATAGTGGAGGCGGGCATACTCACATTGAAATGTTGGGGTTAAGAGGAGCTGATTACGGCTTGGTTCGTGTGGAATTGGCCTGGTAGGTGACTTGAATAGAAAGCTGAGAGATGGAAGAGAATGCTTGACTGTCTTATATGTATCAGAAGATAATATCTTGTGGCAATCTGTCTGAGCTCAGGATTCAGGATGACTTCTTGTACGATAGGAAATTAATGGGAAAAAATTCAAGAACGAATTAGGCTCCCGGGAAGCAGTATTAGCTACCAGGACCCCTACCATGTGAGTACACACGGTTCAAGCGCGGTGGATCCCGGGTTGAAAGAAACGATTCTGAATCGCCAATAGATGGCAAGGCCCTAGATTTCCCGGCGTACGTCAGGCCCTCCCTGATATATACCTCGTCATTAATGCGAGGAGTTGCTACTTCCTGGAGCAGCCAATCGGGCTCCCGGGAGCAATGGTCTTGTATGTGATGATCATGCGGATGCAGAGGTTGATAGGGTCTCGGATCAGCAATCGACATTAAGGAAACCTATAGCTGACGCTAGACAAGTTGTAGCGCGAGGAAGCAATAGAGAGAAGCTTCCTCGCGTTTAGGGAGACCATATGTGGAACAAAAATGGGGGTGCCCCGAGTCATAGACACGGCTAAACAGCGATATGATTATTCAGGCGCTCACACACCGCATGCACCATGTGGGTCACGGGCAGATCATATCTCCATCCGTATGCTTCATGTATAGGACTAGGTGGCTCCTAGAACCTACTCCTTTGCACCCAGAAACATTTCAGAGGCCTCCAGGAGCAAGAGAGCTCCCAGGGCCAAGACAGTGTGTTCCTAGCACAGATAGAACCGCCGACAGGAACGTGACCGATTCTTGATAGTGATGATGGATAGTCCTACAAGCAACGTACGATTTGCTGTGACTATGGTATTTCCTGAGTCTCCGTTTTGAAGAATTTACGAACACCAAGTTTGATGGATGTTTACACAGAGCAGATCGTTGGTCGGCGGCCCGCAGATGTTTCCGATGTCTTGGGAGTAAACCAGCTTCTGGAATCACCCTGGGCTCCCAGAGTCTGCTATCTTTTTAATAAGGGCGTTAGGTGCTCTTTGATTGGTCGGTCGCTGTATATACCATACTAGTGCACTTCTTGGAAGAGCGTTTGACCGGGACGTGACGTTGTGGGTGAAGAAATACAAAATACATGCTTCACGTCCAACCATTTCCATATCTTCTCTCCGTGATATGCTCCCACATATTCTCCCACAAAGTAGCCCCTCATCACTTGACCCAAAAATCAAGTGCTTATGATCTCTTCCGACAATGCCGATCCATTTCACTTCAGAGAACCGTTTTCTCCAAGTGGGGATCAACCATGGTAACATTTATCCATGTACCGAACCAAGACCAGTCATTCACCCCCAAGACAATTTGATTTCAAATTCGGAAAACCATATCGATGCTGCTACAGCAACAGCTCTGGATCATGCTTTGAACAAAGCCCAAAGATGTCTAGACATGGTTCAGGACACAGCATCTCAGAATACCCAAGTTGTTGGAGTTGCGGAACGCTTTGGCAACCTGCTTCTGAGCCTGCAAGGCCTCAACGCTAAGCAGTGGGGCTCTCTAGACGATGGTGTACTATCCTGTGTCTTTTCACTCTTATATTGCTGCATCGCGAAATGCTACGAGCTCGAATCTACTCCGCTAGCAATGTCGTCGCTACGGGATGGCCTTGCCGCCTGCAATTTGGCTCTTCAATGTGTGCATGGCGCAGCTTTGATGTATGCCTCGGTTCCTCCATCTCCTGCTTATCATAATTCTAACCAAATCGCTTTTTAGAAATCAGGACAACAAGAGATCAGTATCTTCACAGCAGCAGAAAGTCACGGAGGCCATAGAAGGAGCGGGCAACAAAAGATTCGAAAATGCGAACGGAATGAGCCCAGCGAGATATCATTCACAGGCGGTCCTGAATTTGTTAAAGAACACTCGTGAGCCAGATGCTGCGGCGGCATCTGGCGACATGCATGTGAGAATCGGCGGAGGAAACCGTGGTATTCAAGTCGCTGCGTATCATGGAAGCATGGGACAATTAACTTTTCCTCTCTAGAAGCCCCAGCAGATTTGACGAAATTTTGCATGCTGTGCATCTGGATATACTGCTCTGGATGTCTATTTGCTGTTTATATGGACAGAGACAGAAAATGCGCATAAAACAAGGAAGATTCCACTCTTTCCTGGACTTCATTTTCCCCGTAGCCTTCAGCCATGGAAAAAATCAAGCCCAAGCAAATTGATATCAGACCAATAAGGCCTAATAAGTAGACTTTTCCGCTTACTTCTGGAGGCAGTAATGGGACGGCCTCCGTCTGGGCACCAATTGGAGCGAACGGGGCGACCCATCGAGATAAAAACACCTGCTGGACTTATCCATAGCGAACGACCGAGCACGTCAAATGACACGAATTACGTTCTGACTGGAAGAAAAGAGTTCTCTTGCTGATTCATATCAGTAGAATTCTGAACTAATACAGCATTGTGGCCTGCAGGAAACGTTATCTGCGTTGCGTATCGTTACCCGGGAATCGGCCAAGTCGTGTTTGTTTCCGGGGAAATACTTTTGCCGAGAAACGGGATCAGCAGACATCAGCCAAGTGGACTAAACCGCCGATCGGGGCCTCTCACAGGGTCTCGCTCTTTTCTTTACTACACATCGATAATCTTAATTGCGGCGAAGAGCACGGCAAGAGGAACCTGAGGACGGAATGCGGGCAAGAGCGGTAGATGTGGTAGATGAAACAGCCTCTACAAGCACACCCTTGGTAAGATCAGGAATAGTTGACTTGATGGCTGCCAAGGCACTGAATGTAGGTGTTCCGGTGCATGGCGGCTCACCTTCGCGAAGAAGATGATTCATTTGGCCATTGTGCTCCACAATGCTTCCTGGCTGAGGAAACCGAATGTCCACGTTCTCTTTGGTGACGCAGCCATTTATGTTGGCGACGAACATGGGTGGGAAATTAGGCGTTTGCTTTTGTATGCTCTTGTGGCATTGTTGCGATGAGGCATTACCCACGGTGATAGGGGCACAGTTCATATACATCTCACGATTCCCAATACGATTGAACCACGTCCAGGCCAATGTATATTTCCCGGGGTTAATGCCTTCGGGGATTGTGAAATCGAGGTGAAGGGCATTGTCGGCAGTGGCGCCTCCGGTGAGTTTCTCTGCCTTCGTGGGGCAGCCTCCTTCATAGGACTTGATGACCTTCCATTTGGAATCTTTGGTTGGCTCACGGTCTTCGGTCAGGCTCAATTGGCATGAGCCACCACCGTGTGTCGCACTTCCTTTGAACTTGATTATGTTTTCAATGCCGATCTGGTAGACAGTTTCTGTTGAAGGGGCCAAGAATGCATCTGTGCGTAGTTTACAGGGAAAATCGCTACCGTGTTCAGCGAGAGGAGAGTTGTTGAGGGTTTCCTTGCTGTAGGGCTCAGGGGACATCATGATCAGATGTCCGCTGACCGCCCGTAAGACGATCGTCTCCAACAATAGAATATATTTGATGAGAATCATAATAGTGGAAGGCTCGGTTGATCTTCGCTATATTGGAGCACCACTTGACGGATCGAATTCCTCGTAGAGGTCTAAGAATTTGGAAGTCGAGGAGACGTTTAATTTATATAAGATATGCAGCAAGACACAACACCAACACTGTTAATTCATTGAAATCAATGTGAAAAGAAAGTTGATGTGAGTCAATCAAAGGTTTGCTCAGAATAGTGATGCCACATATAAGTGCTTGTTCGAAGCTCATGAGTAGGACAGATGAATGGGTTGAAAGCGAAAACTCATCACATATCTGACACTTTATTCAATATTGGCAAGTGGATGTGTTAACCCGATGGTGCGGCTTTGTTCCTAGTCTGTCCCAGTTCCATATCACAACATGATGAAATGAACACTCTAGGAATGCAAATTCCAATTTGGCGCCGACATTTTTTGCTCCTATGAGTGGACCGACAGTGTACTGGTGAGTCAATTAAACGATATTGGAGGGCTCAATTGTAACTCACCAGAGTCAACGAAGCTAGAGGGAAACGTGAAAAAGACCACGCAGTACAGTATAATATCAGAGAGTTCGAACCTACTGTGTATGGGACGCTAGAAATCTTGGAATCAACTCTTGTTGTAGGAATATCTGAGATGCTGTTGACATCGTTTGCATTAGGAGCATCATAAAGGTAGCCCGTATTGACGCAGTTTTCTGCATCTTACCTACTCGCATCTTGATCATGTCAAGGCTTTGGCCTATGCCGAAGTACATATGCGCAATTGCCGATCTTTGCACGTCCATGGTCAATTGTTGTCTGTTCGCAGTACAAATTAAGCCTAGAAGTTTCTGTCGTTCTCAATAAATTTGTACCCAGCGCCGGTTCTCTACAGGCTCCTTGAAAATACATCGAACACGCCCAACCTCAGCCGGTAATATGTCTCGGAAACATAGGAAACCTCTTCCCCCGTTGTTGCCGGCTCAGCCTTTCCCAG
>NW_019173458.1:0-5534 GCF_001773325.1 Penicillium arizonense | reverse complement strand
TCGGTGCAGGCTCCATTGCAACAAGTCAGGCCGGACGCGCACTATCGAGCACCAGTTAGTCGTCGTCACAAATGTAGTTTCCGGCCGTCTTACACATTGACTGTCACAAGAAGAAGAAGGAGGATCGCAATCTGCTGGCACACAAATGCAGGATCTGTTTCACATCAGCTTTCAGACGGCTCTGCAATTCCAGGACGAATCGAGAAAGAGACTAACGGCGTAGTTTGTCCAAGGATAAGTCCAAGTAAGCTGGGAGATCCACTGCCGTTGTCACAGTAACCTGATTGGTCACCTAATCTCCGGCACTTAATTGAATCAGTATGTCAGTATCATATAACCTCTACTGATATCCACGAATCTTACTTTAGCGTCACAAGCCGCCGGGTCACAGCCACTCCCACCCCCAACTCCAACCCCGATGTCCCCAATGTCACCACCCCCGGTGCTGATATTAACCCCACCACCATCCCCATTCCCAATATTGTTGCCCCCATGGGAAACCTTATCTCCACCTCTAGGCCCACCCCACTTTTCTAGAGCTTCTTCTCCAGTGAGGGCATTGACCAAAGCACCGCACAAAAAGGTAAGAAGAGCGAAACGCATTTTTGCAAAGGCGTTTGCTTAAACCGAGAAGTCAATTTGGTGGAAGAGAATATCAGTATGAGCCCGTCGTACCGTTTGTGGTAAAGAAGAACAATTCGTCCTAGCCTCCCTGCGAAAGCTGTTATATGTACTGTGCTCACGGTCATTCACTAACTGCCTAAGTTTTGTACCACTAATGGAATGTTTGGGCTTGTTTCCTAGAATGAAGATCACACACATTTTCTCTAGTTATACGGACGATAAGGTAACATTCTTTTTCTCGACTGCTCTAGGACAGGCCTACAGAATACGTCGAGTGATCTACATTAAACTTGTATGTGCCCCTTACTTTGTCTGGGATGGTAGGATATAGCCAGAAGTAGCCTCCGTCTAGTAGGAGCGTATATTATTATTATCAGGATCAGATATATCGTGATACCTAAGCGCCCTAGAAAGGGGAATAGGCAAGAGAGGCGGTAGTCTTGGCGTCCTGTCGCATTAGGCCCGAAAGTATATACGAACGAGCGCAGAGTAATTATCCATCTGAACTGAAAAAGTTAATACTATCCACCGTTCTTAGAACTTTCTTTCTCGCTGAGCCGAGCCTGTTATGAGATTTAAATAGAGAATAAGAATATGCTATGATGTTTTTGATAGAATAAAACTCGCTACCTCTTCCTAATCGTACCTCGTCTCTCTCACACTCGGTAGCAATTTGATAAGGGGTTGGGAATATAGGCGGAGGACCCCGAAGCCTCAAGGTTTGATGGGAATGGAGTGTTGTTTCCCAGACACAGTAAGCACGCACGGGCGACCAATCAGATCCCATATAACTCTACTCTGGTTGCCAGAATATTTTGCCGGCATTTATGCGCATGCCATAAACCTCTGGATTCCAGAGAATGTGGGTGATCTACATCCTAGGAAACAAGTCCAAACATTCCATTAGTGGTACAAAACATAGGCAGTTAGTGAATGACCGTGAGCACAGTACATATAACAGCTTTCGCAGGGAGGCTAGGACGAATTGTTCTTCTTTACCACAAACGGTACGACGGGTTCATACTGATATTCTCTTCCACCAAATTGTCTTCTCGGTTTAAGCAAACGCCTTTGCAAAAATGCGTTTCGCTCTTCTCACCCTTTTGAGCGGTGCTTTGGTCACTGCGCTCACCGGAGAAGAAGCTCTAGAAAAGTGGGGTGGGCCTAGAGGTGGAGATAAGGTTTCCCATGGGGGCAACAATATTGGGAATGGGGATGGTGGTGGGATTGACATTGACACTGGGGGTGGCGACATTGGGGATATTGGGGTCGGGATTGGGGGCGGAGGTGGCGGGGGTAGTTGCGACCCCGCCGCTTGTGACGCCAAGGTAAGATTCGTGGATATCTAAAGAGGTTGCTAACACTAACATACTGATTCATTAAGTGCCGGGGATTAGGTGACCAATCAGGTTACTGCGACAACGGCAGTGGATCTCCCAGTTTGCTTGGTCTAATCCTTGGACAAACTACGCCGTTAGTCTCTTTCTCGATCGTCTTAGGATTGAAGAGCCGTCTGAAAACTAACATATAATAGAAGCTGCATTTGTGTACCAGCAGATTGTGATCCTCAGGTAAGACGGCCGCAGATTTCATTTATGACGACGACTAACTGTGCTCGATAGTGCGCGTCTGGCCTGACTTGTTGCAATGGGGACTGTGTAAATCTCCAAGACAGTGAAAGTAACTGTGGCTCCTGTGGAAATACCGTGGGTTATCATCCGTTGCTAGTTCAGGTGAAATCACTGACCTTCAATGTTACAGTGCGCAGCAGGTGAGGCCTGCTGTAATGGAGCCTGTACCACTATTTGTAATGGGAATTGATATCCTTGATCAAACCACGCTGTTAGTTTCCTTCTCGACCTTCTTGGCTTTGCGGATTTATTTTGAAGCTAATACGAAACAGAGACTGAATTTGCTGATATCAGCCACGACTTCAGCTTGTACTACGACTGCTCCAGTCATTAAAACCGCCAAGGATACAACAATACCCACGGCCACAACCACCACTACCGCTACCATTTGCCCTACTGCGGTATGCTAACATAATCGCATTGCACGTGTTACTCGTCCAAATTTGACATTTCCAACTTCCACTCGTTTCATTCCTTTCCTTCAGTTTTCAACCCCCAACTTGCGGGTGACTTGAAGTTTTTGCCCTCGCAAGTGATTAATTGGCTTTCATTTGCCGAGGACCTTGATATCAATTATTATCAATTAATCATCAGCATCATTCAACCGTCTTTTGCCTTCTTACTGCTTATATTGTCTCCTTTTCTTGAGGGTATGTATTCTATATCTTGACCAAAAGGCCGGCGTAAAAAGTCATCGGTTTAGCAATGAGATTTAGTTATCTCTCAGAGGATGGTTAGGGGTGAAAAGGTGGGATAAAGTAGTTGTCTAGAGCTCCCCGGGTTGCATCGAGGCTTCTCTTGATAAATTGACAGATGTATCTTCATTTATGCGAAGGCTCGGACCATGCCGGGTGGAGCCAGAATAGGACCCATCAGGTGAGATGAACATCGTTGCTGGGCCATAACTTCAATCTATGAGTTTTAATTCAATAACTATTACTACCTGCACCTCGCAGCCGTTATATTCAACAACACTGTGCTAGTGCGACAACGCTTTTAGATCAGGCGGAAAGTGAGGGCCTAGAGAGAATCTCCTACTGCACAGGTCACAACCACAAGCCTTGGCAAGAAATTACGAAATCGGCGGTGTAATCTAGCACGCTTTCATTATGCTACCCTGAGGCTTTTTGAGCATTGAAGCTCAATTATGGACTTGTAGAGTGTGATCGAAGGTCTCCAGCGTTTCTAGAACGTTGACCATGGAAGCAGGCCAAACAGACGGAAGCCTGCTCATTTGGAGACGTGGCAGGGACTCGAATCCCTTAGCTGATCCACAGACCCGCCCCTGCATGGTTCCCCAGGAGGAAAGCGCGAATTCCCATTTATTGTAGCTCTTAATTTCGCTTTGCTCATTTTTTCTACGTACCCCGAGACTCCTGGGAACTGTGATCTTGGGTAGGAGACTATCTAGTATGTAAACAAATGATTGGTGCCTTGTGCCATATAAATGAGACATCAGCAACCCCCATACCTTCTTTTTATTATAATTTATCTCTCTGGCTACTAAGCGACTGGGCTGAGCATATTCAGATTCACTGTCGCTATGGTAAGTACAGTCATCTACATCTACAGTTTATGATCTTGAGCAATGCCACTAAGCAACACAAGGTTATTGTGGCTTCCTTGAAGACGATATGCCTTATTCGGTGCCACAGGATTGTTGATGATACGACGACCTTTTTGGTAGATGGAATCGTAGGTGCGAAAGAGAGCGAAATCAAAGAAAATTTGCCGTGGGTATTCGATGGATGGAGCCTACCTCCATCCATTGCACTCAACAGGGACTCGTACAGCTGGGTCGAATGCGGGCTCAAAGTCACTTTGGAGGCAAAGTGTAAGACGAAGAAAGACAGGCACCTGGACGTTGTGTGCATTTTAAGGGCCACCCCAAGTGTAAAAGATGATACGGAATTCGATCTTCACGTAGCTCTTTGGCTTACATGCGAAGTGCTTGAGAAAATCGCTCCTTGCCTGTTTAAAAGTTGCAACACAGATCCGGGTATGTATTTCAGCGACAAGGGGAACTCCAAAAAGCTAATTGCCACTCAAAGGCGCTATCGATTTTAAGAATCTCACGGGTTCTAAGAGGGAAGCAGGCATGAAGAATGCTAAGCCGATAAGCCCGCAACGCCGGCCACGTCGCTCCGTCAGAATTCAAAATCTACGCCAGATGCGAGACTGAGATTCAGTGCTTTTGGGGGTTCAAATTAGAAGCAAGAACATCACATAGCAAATCAAGCGACGCAAAACTGTTGGGCGGTGTCAAGGAGGTACAGGATGGATCAGAGACATTTTCACCATATAAAGTACTACTGTACATGTAGCTAGTTGATGAATGGCGTGTCATTTTCGAAATAGCATATATAAGGGCCTTTGAAAATACGTATTCGTTACTGTAGCCCATCGCTAGTTCCCAACCTACCACACTCTCTAATTCATCACTCTCCCTCAATTCATCACTCTCCCTCAATTCATCACTCTCCCTCAATTCATCACTCTCCCTCAATTCATCACTCTCCCTCAATTCATCACTCTCCCTCAATTCATCACTCTCCCTCAATTCATCACTCTCCCTCAATTCATCACTCTCCCTCAATTCATCACTCTCCCTCAATTCATCACTCTCAATTCATCAGTTACGTGCCCCAGTCATGTTTTTTTGGTACGTTCAATATCAATGAACCTGCGTAAGCGATCGAATTTACCTATCTCTCTGAACGTCTATCCGACGAAGTCTCTTCAATTCATCAGATTTGTTGGGCAGACCAAGACAATACAGCCATATTTTACTCACAACCATATTATTGAACAACCTACCTTGTCCACAAGCTTCTAGCCATCACAGAATGAATTGAAGCAAGATTGAAACTTCCGCATTACTATTACACAAGTTTTGACCAAATCCATATTGATCCAAGCGGGCCTACTAAACATACGAAGAAACGGTTCATGACTGAAACATACGTGTTTCCAACATACCTTCATGGGGTGTAAATTTCCGCAATTGTGGCTCGTCGTAATTTACTGTGGCTGTGCGGTCAAGCATTTGCCCTCAGTACAATACGGTACATACCGTGTAACGGAATTCCCACTCAAACCTACATAGAAATATATTACCGATCAAGGGGCCATCAGCCAAACATTCTGTCTATCCAGTCTATTCAATCCAACGTCTAAGACATGCTTCGAGACCAGTATATGATGACTAATCCGTGAGTAGGCTTTGAGTATCAAATTCAGCAAATTCGCAATGCCGTGGTGAGCTGGGGGTCTCTAGTG
>NW_019173457.1:0-5604 GCF_001773325.1 Penicillium arizonense | reverse complement strand
GCCGGCATTGGTACCACTAAAACGGGATACTTAATTCGCTTCAAAGACTCAGGGTCGGCCGAAGCAGCCCGCAACAACACTGAATGGTTGAATGAGCTAGGAAACAACACAAAGCTGGTCAAGCCGCGGTTCGGCATCGTCGTACACCGCACCCCGACAGAGAACTTCGACCTAGAGAATGCGAACTCTCAAGCCATTCAAAGAATTATGGAAGAAAACGACCTAGCCGACAAAGGCTTCCAAATCGAAGAGTTGGCATGGCTTAAGCGGAAAGATAAAGTTCTGGGGAAGTTTGCGTCGCTTGGTATCTGGTTTGACTCTGCAGAAGGAGCCGAATACATCCTCAACAATGGTCTTCTTGTTGGACAAAGATATATCGGTAGCGTGGAACGCCGCGAAATCAAGAAAAAGAGGTGCTTCCGATGCCAACGTTTCGGTCACTTAGCATGGTCGTGCAAGGAAACACCACGCTGTGGACATTGTGCAGGTCAACACGAGCGGCAACGATGCCCCCCAGGGATCAGGGCTAGATGCCTGGATTGTAGCGGCGAACACCCAACTGGTGACCGACAGTGTGCTACACCCGCAACTTCCAACCCCCATCAATGTTAGAAACGAACCTGCGCATACTACAGTTGAACATCATGAAGTCGGGACCTAGGATGGAAGCACTCATCAACGACCACCAAACCCAAAACTTGGATGTACTTCTGATCCAAGAACCCTCGATCACCACCTACCAAACACATGTCAACCACAGCGCCTGGCGGCTATACCGACCAACTCTCGAGACTGACGCAGATCGATTCCGGAGTCTAATCTACGTCAACCAGCGAATCTCAACGTCTTCACACCGGCAGATTCTTTGCGACCACCCAGATATTGCGGCCGTCAAGATCTGGACAGCCGACACTCAACTCCTCCTCTTTTCTATTTATATCCCATCTGTCCCGCTGTGTACGCCGGATGATGCGTCGCCAGGACCAGCATTCACCGCCATCCAAAACACGATCACAGCTGCTCTACGCGATGGTCGACGATCCACAAGTGTGGTTCCCGCAGGAGACTTTAACCGCCATCACCCAACCTGGGGCGGTAACCACATCCAACCGCGACTTATCGAAGAAGCAAGCGATCTTATCACCTTCTTCCAAGCCAATGGCCTATACAGCTGCCTCCCCCGGGGGACAGCGACATACTGGGCTCTGAATGACCCCGGGAGGAACTCCACTATTGACCAGACGGTGACGAACCGACCAGACCTACTCATCAAATGCCATCTCTACCACGACAACTACGGGTCGGACCACCGTGCCACGTACTCGGAATGGAATCTGAAAGCTCAGTGTAGGCCCGCTACCAAGGTAAGGAAAGCGTTCGACCGGGCGGAATGGAACAAGATCGGCCAGGAGGTGTTGCGGCAAATCGGTCCGTGGAAGGAAATCAAAACACGACCAGCACTAGACGAGATAGTGCAGAAACTCATAGAAGCAACAAATGCAGCCGTCGATCGGTATACGCTTGATGTACGCCCGACTCCATATTCCAAGCGATGGTTTACTCCGGACCTCAAGGTTCAACAAACCAAGGCCAACCAGCTTCGCCGAAAATGGCAGGAATCCTGTGCCCAAATTGGACGAGAACATTCTTCATCTATAACACTCTTCCGAGAGATGCAAGAAAAACGCCGGGCGTGGACCCGGACCATTGAGAAAGCTAAAGCATCACACTGGAGACAATTCCTTGACGAGGCAGGGGAAGGGAAACTTTGGAAAGCGGCCACGTACATGAAACCCCGAGATGCCTGGGGGTGTACCCCAGCGCTGCAGGTCGGTACGTGCGAGCTTACTGGGAATGAAGAGAAAGCGCAGGCCTTCCTGGACTCGTTCTTCCCCGAAATGAATACGCCCTGCGACAGTCTACCAACCTTAACCCCGCTGGAGCTTCCGTGGCAACCCATCACTGAGCTAGAGATCCAACGATCTCTAAAAGCCGCTAAAGGAACCACCGCACCGGGAGATGATAATCTGCCGATGCTCGTGTGGAAACAACTATGGGTATACCTAAAGGGCATCATCACCAACATTTTCAACGCATGTATGACTCTAGGCTACCATCCCAAGCAATGGCGGAACGCGAAGATCGTGGTGCTGAGGAAGCACGGAAAGCCAGATTATTCAGTCCCTGGAGCCTACCGCCCGATCTCACTCCTCAACACGCTAGGCAAGCTTCTCGAGGCAGTAGTAGCCCGTCGACTTTCATATCTCACAGAAAAGCATGGCCTGCTACCGGACACCCAATTCGGTGGGCGCCCGGGAAGAACCACTGAACAAGCTTTGCTGGTACTCTTGAACGCGATCGACCGGGCGTGGTACAAAAATAAAGTGGTTACTCTCGTTTCATTCGACCTAAAAGGAGCTTTTAACGGGGTCAACCAAACGAGTTTAGATGCTTGCCTGCGGGCTAGGAGGATCCCCGCAGTTGCAAGAAAATGGATCGCAAGTTTTATGAGTGACCGCTATGCTAGCATAGGATTCGACGACTTCCGCACAGAGTTAGCACCACTAGCGAACGCTGGACTCGCACAAGGATCACCACTCTCCCCGATTCTGTTTACATTCTTCAACTCCGATCTAGTCGACCAACCTGTCACCTTTCATGGTGGCGCATCAGCCTTTATCGACGACTACTTCCGCTGGCGAGTAGGACGCTCGACAGAGGAGAACCTAGCCAAGATACAGTCCGAAGATATCCCCCGCATCGAAACGTGGGCGCGGCGAACTGGGTCCTGCTTCGCAGCCGAGAAGACCGAACTCATTCACCTGACCCGAAAAAGGGGAGAACACTTGCAAGGCCATATTATCGTGAATGGCACGACCGTCAAGCCATCGCCCATAACTAAGCTGCTAGGCGTGATCTTCGACCAGGAGCTGAGATGGAAGGAGCATGTGCAACAAGCTACCAAACGCGCAACCAAAGTCACTATTGCCTTGAACGGATTGCGACACCTTCGCCCAGAGCAGATGCGACAACTCTACCAGGCATGTGTAACACCAGTAGTAGACTATGCGTCAACGGTCTGGCACGACCCACTGCGAGACAAGACACACCTCCGACAGCTGAACACTATACAAAGGACTTCGCTGATCCGGATCCTGTCAGCATTCAGAACAGTAGCCACCACGACCTTGGAAGTAGAAGCACACGTTCTCCCCACCCACCTGCGTCTCCGCCACCGAGCCCAGAGGACCATCGCTAGCCTCCACACTTTACCACGGGATCACCCCATCTGGAGTGCGCTCTCACGAGCCCAGAAACGCAGGGATAATATCGGCTCGTACGCTCGCTTCCCGCTCGCGGAAGCGATGAAAACCATGAATATCGAAAGGCTAAACGAATTGGAAATCATCGATCCACGACCACTACCGCCGTGGCGTCTCGATCCCTTCGCTGAGATTGAGATCGGGTCTGATCGCGAGACAGCGGCACAGAAAGCCGAGACCACTCGCTCAACATCCGACGTTGTTGTCTACTCTGACGCCTCTGGTCGACAGGACTACCTAGGCGCTGCTGCTGTAGCACTCGACAACAACCAAGAGATACTCGAGGCGCAGCAGGTCCAAGTAGGACCGATGAGCCGCTGGTCTGTCCACGTAGCGGAGCTCATAGGCATCTTCTACGCGATTAGTGTAGTGTTCAAGATCGCCCACCAACACTTGAGAACAGCAGATAGACAACTGACAGCGACAATCCTGTGCGACAGCCGGTCCGCCCTGCAGGCGGTTCAAAGCGCGAGAAACAGATCAGGACAACGCATCGTTCACGCAATCCTCCAGGCTGGCGCCGAGGTTCTAGCGGCGGGAATCGCACTCCGCCTACAATGGTTGCCAGGGCATTGTGACAATCCTGGAAACGACGCTGCAGATCGATTAGCAAAGGACGCCGCCAGCCCAGGCAAAACCCATCCTTTCCGCCCGCTCCTCACCAGAGAGAGGGCGTTCATCCGTCGGAACATCTACTCTCAGTGGGAACAAGAATGGAAATCATCCACCAAGGGTGGTCATTTACGAAAGATCGATAACACCCTGCCAGCAAGCTATACTAGGAGGCTATACGGGAACCTGCCGAGAAACCGCGCGTACCTGTTGACACAGCTGCGCACGGGCCACAACTGGTTATCCAGCTACCGCAAGAGTGTTGGTTATAGTGACGACGACCAGTGCGCATGCGGCGCACAAGAAACAGTCACCCATGTGCTGGTGGATTGCCCGAACTTGAGGGAACCTCGGAGAGAGCTAAGGAGAGAAGTTGGAGACGCGTTTAATAGCGTGTCGAGCCTGCTGGGAGGCTCAAAACAAGGTGAGAAAGGTAAACCAGACACCGTCTCGCGAGCCAGGACGGTCAAAGCCGTGCTGGACTTCGCCGAGGCGTCACAACGGTTTCGGAGTCGCGCGCCACCGGGGGCAGCCTAACAATGGGAACGGCAATTAGGCCACGACAGGCCTTGACGACGCTCTAAGTTCGTTTTCAGGAAGTGGAACACTCTACATGTACGTACACAGATATATATAGTAGTGGTATCCTGCATATCGTTCGCGAGGGGTCAGGGTAAATGATTTCACACACACACACATACTGTATAGATTTCTGGTCTTCGCGGTTGGTGCCAGTTTTGCGAATTCATTTGCAAAGTGGAAGTCGTCTTTTAGAACCGTCATGCCATTCGAAATAGAGAATCACGCACATGTCAGTTAAGTGGCCAAAATAGTAAAGTACAATGCCAGCCAGTGATGACTGGAAGACTAACTTGGGAGCTTGCGAGGTCCGCATTCTAAAATCACCACCGAAAATGGAGCAAGCCGATTGCCCAGAATTTTGTCGTAGAGATGTAAGTCTGGAATTGTCTACAGTAACAAAAGAACATACTACATCACGCACAGTGCTTTGCTCTATGAACCAATGCGGTATAATGTTTTCGACAGTTCCATACCGAGGGTGCTAGTCTGGCTGATTCAACAAGACGTCACTGAGCTCTCCCAATTCATCACTCTCCCTCAATTCATCACTCTCCCTCAATTAATCACTCTCCCTCAATTCATCACTCTCCCTCAATTCATCACTCTCCCTCAATTCATCACTCTCCCTCAATTCATCACTCTCCCTCAATTCATCACTCTCCTCAGTTCATCACTTACGTGCCGCAGTCACTTTCTCGGTACGTTCGGTATCAATAATCTGCGTAAGCGATCGAAGTTTTCCTATCTCTCTGGACGTCTACCAGGCAAAGGCCCTCCAATTCATCAAATCTGCTGGGCAGACCAAGACAATACAGCCATTTAGTACTCCCAACCATATGATTGAACAAATCATCTTATCCATGAGCTACAAGCCTTTATAGCATGGATTGAAACAAGATTGAACCTTCCATGTCAGTACTATTAGACAAGTTTTGACCAAATGGAATCCATAGTGCCATAGTGATCCAAGTGGGTCAATCATAATACGGAGAAACGGTTCATGACTGAAACATACGTGTTTCGAACATACCTTCACCAGGTGTAAATTTCCGCAATTGTGGCTCGTCGTAATTTACTGTGGCTGTGC
>NW_019173456.1:0-5627 GCF_001773325.1 Penicillium arizonense | reverse complement strand
CAATACTCGCTCATTTCGTCCATTTCAATTCAGGATCTGCTGGTGGGAAATTACAGAAGTGTATAAAGTAGCATTTAACGGGTTGGGAGGGACAAGATGCCGCACGCTGAGTAGAGATGTTATTTATCTTCAATTATAAAAGACCAGGGCACGTTAGGAGGGCTTTACGGCCAGATCCTAAGGTCTCGAAACCAAGCGCTGGAAATATCAACAGCTGTGGAACGTTGACACTTCGTCACAGAACCCGATTAATTTCATCCGCAATTGCATTCGCATTCTCTATAATCAGCGAAAATAACTGGTAGAGAGCACCAATACATAGCAGAAATATCCAAACGTGTCCTTATCCACGAGCGCCAAACAATACTGAGACCTTATCAATTCCCATCAACGTGATAGGCTTGAGGATCGCTCGCTTGCAAGGCTGAAACCACACCGTTACAAAGGGCCTGAACTGCTCGTTTTAGATCCCACAATACCAGTTTCTGTTCCTCGCAAAGCTGCAGAAGGATGTCACTGTCGCTTGCTATCCACTCATTCAACTCTTGAAGCTGTCGCTGCTCATCCTCAAGTCGCATCTTCTCGGCAGATTTGACCACGTAGCATTCCCATAGGCAAAAGTACAAGTCGAGCAGTTTGAGGGCTGGCGTAGCGAGGGTGTCATTGTATTGTAGAATTTTCATAAACTCCGCCGTCAGGGCACCAGGTGTCACTGGGATCTGCAAAGTATTAGTGTTTCTGTTCGTTTCCTGCCGAAGAGGTATGACCGACCTTGGGCTCGACGATTGTGCCGTTTGAAGATTCTTGCGGGTGGTTTTCCAACTTGGAATCATCTTCCCCATCTTGGGATACCCGACGCTGTCTCTTCGCTGGCCGATCAATTGGAGAAGGCGAGATGGGATGGTCCATCATAGCTGTAGAAATGAAATGGAGGAAAAGTTCTGCTCGACCGGCAAAGTCACACCAAGGCTGCTGTGATTGCACCCATACTCCCTTGGGTCTGGTTTTCAACAGCATTGAATAGTTCAGTAAACAGTTACCTCAACTGTTGATGCTCGATCTCACCTGTTGTTCACCCAAATACTCAGTTATATGAAGAATTGGGCGACAGGTGAAGCCTTACAACACACATTGCAGATGATATCCCTAATGGTGGCCTGCAAGTGTATTCCTGATGCATTGGATCCTAAATCGAGTAGAGTTCGTTGAAGTTAATTGTGACGTTATTGTGACTGCGAACCACCTGAAGGGCGGTGATGCAGATATTTCGATTCCAAATAGTGCATCATATCACGAGAGTTACCTAAATTAAATATCACTCGCTTTTACAGACCACGACCCATGCGTCTCCCTGGCAACGGCGCCAAACTCGTTTAACCGGAGTTATGGTCTTCTGTCCCGTTCCGAATGATCCTTTGGATGTAATAGTCACTTCCCAATTCTAACAATCTCCCCAAACTAACTTACCATCTTGTCACTCTTCTATACACTACAAGCGCAAATACAATTGGGATTTATCAAAAAAATGTTAACTTCTTGTTTCCTCAAAGTCTTTTCTCCCAGTCGATCAAAATATCTCCCAGATATACCTGCCACCGCTTCTGAATCCGAACGCACGCGGCGATCAGCTGCCCCATCCCCAGAGGTGTCCCCAACAAACATAAAAGACCATGAAAAAGAAACAACAGACACCTCGATTGACTTGCAATCCATCACCACAGAGCGTCCCAAAACAGAGTCAAGCTCAATTCGTCCTCCGACTCAGACCCCGCAAGGAGAGTAGCAGGCTGGGCGGGTGGGTTATGAAAAAACAAACCCTTCGGGTGGCCACTTCCGTGGGAAACATGTGACAGTTGCGAGAGAACGTAAGTGGGCACACGCAATCAACTTTCTTTATCGGAGAACACCGTGGTTATCACTGGAGGCATGTAAGGGATACAGCTCAACTGAAGGGGTTTCTCGTCTTGAGAAGATCCGGACGACGGATTTTCACGGCTCCGGCCAACCTAAGTGCACCACCGCTCGATTGCCTCTTCGGGCAGTCTTTCCTTGTTTTTGAGAAGGCCTCATTGGGGAACACGGCCATGTTAAACCTGTAGGGCATGCTGCTTGGCCACGGACGTACCAATAGAGAATCATGAGTTTCCGATTGACCCATGACGTCTTTGGCTTGATCCGGGCGAGCATCTAACAAACGCAAAATTCAGTTGGCCCACACTTTTCGTCGATAGCTATGGCGTCTGCACTCAAAACAAAATAATTGCTTTGCAGCCAAAGATAATCTCTGCGCTAGAGGATATGCGAAGGAAGAGTTCTGGGAGAGCTGAATGCACAATACTCCATTTATCCGGGATTCAATCGGCACGGTGTTTTGACAGTGATTTCCGTCATCTGCGGCCCATATGCACCGCTCACGGTGCAAGGGATCGCCCAATACTTGGCCCAATACCCGTTGGAGATGAGTAGGATTCCAGGCCATGATAAGGGAATTAACTGTAAATGCGCCTCGGGGTGATTGTGAGATCGGGTGTGTAGTCTTCCGGTTGGGGAGTTCTATTCTCGAGTGGTATCTGTGATCATGTAGGAAGAGTGCAATATATAGATGCTTGAGAAAGCACGTAGTGGGACTTTTCATCTCGCTGGGCCCTTACATGCCTGAGCATGAAGTCTGGGCTTAGTTGCCACCAAAATTTCTTGTCTCATTCCTGGAAAGACGGTGTTAATTCCTGGGAGCTCTAGTCGTATTGTTCAGGGTTATACATGAAGCATACGCGATGCGTGGAGAAATGATATGCGGGACCAACATGGTGTGTCTGGGTTCCCCTGAACGCGAGGAAGCCGCTTCTGCTCACTTGTGCTACGTCTTGTATCTGGAGTCAACTATAGTTCTTCTTAATGTTCATTAATCATCTGGAAGAAGCTGCCCCCCTCTATGTATACGTGAGACCCTCACATCTGGACCTTAGAACTCTGGGAACCCCCAAATGGTTCCTAGGAGTGCGTCAATGGCCCCCGGGAGACTAAATCAAATGGGTACGACCTTCGCACCTAGCGCCTTGAGTTTAAAGCAAATCATACATACGTCTCGACGATCGTACAATATAAGGTTCTGGCGTTTTATCGAAGAGAGCAACGATACACTGTTCGCACCGCTTCTCACATATCTATTGCCACCCGTGACCTTCAAGGCCTGGTTTTGACCGCGTTTATAGAGCCAGTAAATAGTTACCCAACCTGTTGCTCGCCCTAAGTTACTCAGTGATATGCGGAATTGAATGACAGATGAAGCCTTGAAACAAAATATTGCAGAAACCATCACCTAATGGTAGTCTGCAAGACACCCGAGAACATCATGATGTTGGAGTTCGCAAAGTTGACCTTGCGAAATGGGTCTACTCGGGAAAAGCGCCAGTTCGAGTTTCGACCTTGGAGCCAGTCACCAAATCCCGAAAGTGGGAGAGTTATTCTTCATGAAACAATACCTTGCCTCATTCATTTTCGGCAGTAGTGCGCAATGTGGGAAGTATATGCGTAGCACCAGTCATGACCGGACTTGATGTTAGTAAATCTCAAATATACTGATGACCAAACGACTGGGACGAATGCTAGTTCAATTGCTAAAATACGAAGCCTTTCCGTATCACGCCTCTGGCAAACTGACAATGTGACACATCACAGTAACCTCAGGCAGGGCTGCAGGTTTCCCTCCAATAAATACTCTCGAAGAAGAATATCCAAGGTCTTTTGGCATAGTAGCCTTAAGGGATCAAACAAAAGAAACGCAGTCATCGTGTAAAGTGATAAGAACACATTCGGCTGACATTTCCTGAACAAGCTGGTCGATGCAGATGAAATTCGTGTTTGGCAATGCAAAATGCGCGGTTTCTTTGCATTCCCGGCAAATTGTTTGAAACAACCACTGAGTCTTACTAGCTATCTCAGGCTCCTGTAGAAGGCTGAGAAAGGTAAATTGTTTTTATGCTGAAACTTGACAAGGCCCATGCTTGAGCATCCGTGGCATCGAAGAAAAAGACGGTAAGACGGGTTTTCTATTTGGCGTCGTATTTCATCCACTCGATAGGGCATTCTTGATCCACGCTTTTCAACAAAAGATGATGAGAAAGGTAAGCCAGCCGACGTTTTGATGGTGACAGTATTATCTCAGCGTGATATGGGCCCAGAAATGACAGCTGCTGGTTAAGTTAGACAACTATACTTCGACTGGCTCGAGGAGTGGTTTTACTATGCAAAGAGGTGGAAATTTGTTAAATATCAAGATCCGGAGGACCGGGAGGAGTAAATAGATTTTCTCGGCGGCCACGGGAATGAATGAATAAGCTCGATGACTAATTTCGAAGACCGATTGATTTCTGTGGATTATCCTCTGTTTTCTAAACTCCAAGCCCTAGAGCAATGACCATGACGCAAGCCATTCGAGTGGGCGGATAATATAAGCGTTCCCACGACTATCGTGTGGAGTAAAGAGTGGGTTCCACATAATTGGCGGGTGGTTGTCCTGCGGGAACTAACGGCGGACCGACAGCGAACCACCGGCGGGGCTTACCTGGAGCAAGGATGTGAGTGATTGAGTGGGCGGATAATATAAGCGTCCCCACGGATATCTTGTGGGTGTAAATAGTGGGTTCGACCATAGTTGGCGGGTGACAAAGCCGGCCACATGCAGCGACATGCTAACTATGTGACCATGGGTCGTACCCCCATCGTTCGGCTAGGGAGCTGACCCAGACTGCCAACTTGGGATGAATCCCCACAGTTGATAACTCCTACTGCCCGCGTACCCAATCAGGCCGCGAAGAAAATATTTTCTACCAAATGGGTTAACGGCTTCGGTAGATTGTCTGTTTGATTGTCTATTGCGACCCAGGACTTATCGTTGTGCTAGAGGTATGTATGTTGGCAAACTTTAGCGCTCCAAAGTGAACAAGCCCTGCCTCGTATCAATAGGAGATAAATCGAAAACCACATCCAAAGTCTTGCCTTGATCTGGATCTACAGATATCCCGTCACAACAAACAACTGAAGAATGCAGATGGGAAACGGCGGTACAACCAACATTTGGGAATGTCGGCGGACCGAAAGCCGATTTTTCGAGATTCCACGCACCATTCGCCCAGTTATCTATTCGGTATTGCTGTCGCATAGAACAGTTGACGCCTTACCCCACCAATATGCAAAGTGATTGCCCTTCCGTTACATGTACCTGCAACCCCCGTGGAAGGCAACTCAATTTCTACTGATATCCTTCGATACATTCTTGAGCAAAATCTTACAGGATTGAGAAACCGGCCTTTCTGGTATATGCAATACCCCCATTGCACGATGCTATGGTATGCTAACTAGTCGATAGGCACTCCAGCATGTGGTATTATGTGCGACAGCAGATCATGGTGATAATACAGTATTTGAAGCTTTTCCCCGGGGTCGAGCGATGCCAGGTTTTCTTTTTAATACTGTGGAACAATTATCCGATTGCATTACTTGGAGGCTTAGTCATTTGGTTATTTTTCCAGAGCCTCCATGCAGCTGTCGCTTGGGTACTCGCCTGTCTTCTTGGAACTATATTCATCGCTGCAAGTGTCTAGCAATCATCCTATAGTTTTGCGTGG
>NW_019173455.1:3534-5830 GCF_001773325.1 Penicillium arizonense | reverse complement strand
GGGGGGCGGGGGGGAAGGGGGATGGCAGAGTGAAATCCAAATCGATTGAGAAATGCGGCGGATGGAGCCATGCAAAGAAATTGATTTTAGTACAGAATTGCTAAGACCGCTCATGAATTAGATTGATTGACTGAATTTAATGCGTGTTCATCTTTTGATCTGACTTGCCAACCGATCATGGCCGATTTTAGAGCAGTGTCCTCACGTTAACTCTCATCCTGCAGTTACTTGGTGCAAAAGACATGTTGGCTGTCGATCACTTGTGTATAAATTTTCACCAACCGTTGTATGTGTAGGGACTTTACAAAGCTGACTTTGGAAACATGTGAGGCATCCAGGAATTACATGGCCAGGAAATTGTACGAAGCCTGTAGGACGTTATTGATCCATTGATATTCCTGTTGGCGGCTGTATCGGCCTATGGGAACCCCCATATTAGTCCTGGGAGTTCCCTTGCCCCTGGAGGCTCTGATGCAGTTCCTGAGAGCACAGAAGCTGATTCTAAGAGCGAAATAGTCCCAAGGAAACCCGACGTAACTTCCGAGGCCTTCTTTCCTCGTCGAACCAAAGCCGCGTTCCTGTTGATAGCTTCATTAACTCCTGGAAACTTAGGCGTAGTTCCTGGTAGTATGAATTGACCTTCTGGGAATGATCGAATGCCTCAGATTTGTGCGCAGCTCTGGTGAAGGTGTTTAGTAAGGATGTTTTTTGACCCTCGGAGGCATAGGATTGACTCTACAACCCAGAGGTACGGCCCCAGGAGTGCAAAAGCTCCTAGATCCAGCCGATATGTTCCCAAAGCCATTTCTTATTCATTCAGGAACTGGACTGCAGGTCCCAGGAATAATTTTTGGTTCCTCGAGAATATGAAGGGCCCGAAGAGCTAAGTTGGGGCTCCCAATGAATACACAGCTCCTAGGATTGCTGTTGGCGTTTCCAGGGCCAATGCATTAATTCCCAGAATCCAATCAAAACCGACCAGAGGATTTGTCAAAGATTATCCCGCCGACCCCAGAGTTGGGTGTTTTCTCCAAGGTGCGTCTTCACACTCAACAAGGCTGCACTTAGCTGAAACCCCAGACAAGATACCAGCACTTTAGAACTACCGGGACTCGGTTTCATGCCGCGACACGTTCTGGAAATGAAGCGATACTCCCAATAGCTTTTGATTCGGGTGTGAGGGTCTCACGTATACATAGAGATGGATATGTCTCGAAATGAATAATCAATACTAAGAATAACTGAACAACTATAGTTGGCTCTAGATAAAAGACGTCGCGCGAGGAAGCAAAAGGAAGGTAGCTTCCTCGCGTTTAGGGGAACCCAGATACACTATGTGGGTCCGCCATAACGTTCATCCTCCACTCATCGTATATGCTTCATGTGTGTGCCTGACATCGGGTGAAATTCTACCTGCCAGTTACAAGGTGGAACGGTCGCCTAAGGCTCGGTGGAATTTATATTGATCAGTGTTTCATTTGTTTACAACCATTACTTGCTCCAAACTCCTATCTCACTGGAGTTTTCTATATCACGACTATGCTCTCAATTGATTTTTCTGTTACGCCTACGCGAAAACTGTGACCACCTACGCTCGGCGGGAATTCAGTCGTACCGACCGGCGAAGCGATGTAGCGGTAGAAGAGTCTCGCAGCAGATGAGCTCCTGCTAGTCTGGCTGAGCGCCGGCGGCTACTATGCTCGACTGATACCCCTGGGGTTCCCACTGACCGCTGACATGGCTGACTCTGACTAGGATCGTTTGGTGATGAAATCCTGGCCGTGTCGAGTTCTCCATCAGGAGATGGATCAGTTGCCGTCTGGACAGAATGTGTCCCGGCATCCGACGATAGGACTCGGAGTGGGCGAATCAAGGCGTCTAGAGTTCCTTCGTTTCGACTGTAACCATCAGCATCCTGATCGTTGCAGAATTGAGACGACCTATACCTACCAGACACAGCATGACGTGCCGAATCCCACACGGCGCCTTTCCAACCATTCTTCCGCACAGGCTAGGTGAGAAAGCGCTTGGCACTGACCACAACGCAAGATCACGCACTCGTTTGCATGGTCTCCATCCTCGGCCAGGCAAAACACACAGTGGATGTCGTTGACCTCCTCACTCGTACTGAGACTCTGGAGCGTCAAGTTTTGGAAACCGGCCAGGAGATTAGTGGCCGACAACAAAATAGCTGGTCGAGCCGGCGACACTTGCCACGGAACATTGTTCGTTCGCAGCATTGCAGCAGTGACAAAGGAATTGATTGACTGCACTGGCTCGGAGCTATCTGACGGGG
>NW_019173455.1:0-3484 GCF_001773325.1 Penicillium arizonense | reverse complement strand
GGCGGCTACTATGCTCGACTGATACCCCTGGGGTTCCCACTGACCGCTGACATGGCTGACTCTGACTAGGATCGTTTGGTGATGAAATCCTGACGGTGTCGAGTTGTCCATCAGGAGATGGATCATTTGCCGTTTGGACAGAATGTGTCTCGGCATCCGATGATAGGACTTGGAGTGGGCGAATCAAGGCGTCTAGAGTTCCTTCGTTTCGACTGTAACCATCAGCATCCTGATCGTTGCAGAATTGAGATGATCTATACTTACCAGACACAGCATGTCGTGCCGAATCCCACACGGCGCCTTTCCAACCATTCTTCCGCACAGGCTAGGTGAGAAAGCGCTCGGCACTGACCACAACGCAAGATCACGCACTCGTTTGCATGGTCTCCATCCTCGGCCAGGCAAAACACACAGTGGATGTCGTTGACCTCCTCACTCGTACTGAGACTCTGGAGCGTCAAGTTTTGGAAACCAGCCAGGAGATTAGTGGCCGACAACAAAATAGCTGGTCGAGCCGGCGACACTTGCCACGGAACATTATTCGTTCGCAGCATTGCAGCAGTGACAAAGGAATTGATTGACTGCACTGGCTCGGAGCTATCTGACGGGGGAACCAGCGAGTCTTGTCTGATCCCCCGAGGAGGTGCCGACCGGTCAGTGTTGCCTGATTCCGTGAGGCGTCGCCTGGAGGTTGACGATATATGATTCTGACTTGTATGAGTAGCAACTGACGGGGAGGCAATCCAAGAGTCCTGTGGTATTCGTGCCTGATTGCGGACGGCTGCCTCATACCACTGCTGGCCCAGTTGGTCGGCCTGTCGTTGACGATGCCATCTCACACAGAGGAATTCTTTGGCAACATCACAGAGCTTCGATTGCAAATTTGACAGATCAAACGGCTCTCTGGCAAGAGTGGTCAACTTTTGATGGCCTATCTTGGTGTCTTCAACTTTGATCGAGTTTTTGCACGGCTCGCCTTTCTTCGTCGTCCCGCAACAGGAGCCAGGACCGCGGTGGGGGATCCCGCAGATAAAAAATGGATTCCAAGACAGTATAGTAGACATTGTATCAGGAGCAAAGGCAGAAAATGATTCGGATGGGTGTTGGTACTGAGCAATCTCTGCAGCGTTCCAACGACAGCTTTATATGCCATCGCCGTGGGAGGATATACCGACATAGGCAGCTGACATGGAAGTTCTCCCTTGAAACAGTCAATACGTCGCAGAATGCATTCTCATGCAGTATGCACCGCTATACAGCGGATAAGTGGCCTGCAAGAAGGAATGTCGTATTCCAGATCACTGTTGCTTACATCAATTGCAAACGTGGCTGTACATTACGACCATGCGTTGGGGGAATCGCTGGCTCCCGCTGTAGGCAACGTAGTCGGCAAGATTACGAGTTGCCTTTAGACCGTTCGAAGTGGGTGTTAGGTTATGATTTGCTTTAAACTCAAGGCTCTAGGTGCGAAGGTCGTACCCATTTGATTTAGTCTCCTGGGGGCCATTGACGCACTCCTAGGAAGCATTTGGGTGTTCCCAGAGACTTAAGGTCCAGATGTGAGGTCTCACATATACATCGAGGGGGGCAGCTTCTTCCAGATGATTAATGAATAGAAAGAAGAACTATAGTTGACTCTGGATACATGACGTAGCACAAGGGAGCAAGAAGCGGCTTCCTCGCGTTCAAGGGAGCCCAGACGCATGTCCCGCGTATCATTTCTCCACGCATCGCGTATGCTAATCTTGAACAATGCGACTAGAGCTCCCAGGAATTAACACCGTCTTTCCAGGAATGAGACGAGAAATTTCGGTCCCCAAATAAGCCCAAACTTCATGCTCAGGCATGTAAGGGCCCAGCGAGATGCAAAGTCCCACTACGTGCTTTCTCAAGCATCTATATATTGCACTCTTCCTACTTGATCACAGATACCACTCGTGGGTAGAACTCTCCAACCGGAAGACTACACCCCAGATCTCACAATCACCCCGAGGCGTTTGCAGCTATTCCTCATCATGGCCTGGAACCCTACTCATCTCCAACGGGTATTGGGCCAAGTATTGGGCGATCCCTTGCACTGTGAGCGGTGCATATGGGTTGCAAATGACGGGAATCACTGTCAAAACACCGTGCCGATTGAATCCCGGATACATGGAGTATTGCGCTTTCAGCTCTCCCAGAAGTCTTCTTTCGCATATCCTTTAGCGCAGAGATTATCTTTGGCTGCAAAGCAATTTTTTTGTTTTGAGTGCAGACGCCATAGCTCTTGAAGAAAGGTGTGGGCCAACCGAATTTTGTGTTTGTTAGATGCTCGCCTGGATCAAGCCAAAGATGTCATGGGTCAATCGGAAACTCATGATTCGCCTCTATTGGTACATGCGTGGCCAAGCAGCATGCCCTACAGCGTTGACATGGCCGAGTTCCCCAATGAGGCCTTCTCAAAAGCAAGGAAAGACTGCCCGAAGAGGCAAATCGAGCGGTGCTTAGGTTGGCCGGAGCCGTGAAAATCCGTCGTCCGGATCTTCTCAAGACGAGAAACGCCTTCAGTTGAGCTTTATCCGTTACATGCCTCCAGTGATAAGCACGGCGTTCTCCGATAAAGAAAGTTGATTGACGTTCTCTGGCAACTGTAACATGTTTCCCACGGAAGTGGCCACCCGAAGGCTTTTGCTTGTTCATAACCCACCCGTCCAAGCCTGCTACTCTCCTCGCGGGATCTGAGTCAGATGATGAGTTGAGCTTGACTCTGTTTTGTGACGCTCTGTGGTGATGGATTGCAAATCAATCGAGGTGTCTGTTGTTTCTTTTTCATGGTTTTTTATGTTTGTTGGGGACACCTCTGGGGATGGGGCAGCTGATCGCCGCGTGCGTTCGGATTCAGAAGCGGTGGCAGGGATATCTGGGAGATATTTTGATCGACTGGAAGAAAAGACTTTGAATGAATTTTGAAGCTTTCGCTTAAGCTTTGGGAAACAAGAAGTTAACATTTTTTTGATAAGTCCCAATTGTATTTGCGTTTGTAGTGTGTAGAAGACTGACAAAATGGTAGTTTGAGGAGATCTTTAGAGTTGGGAAGTGACTATTACATCCGAAGGATCATTGGGAACTGGATAGAAGACGATAACACCGATCAAAGGATTTTGGCGCCGTTGCCAGGGAAACGCATGGGTCGTGGTCTGTAAAAGCGAGTAATATTTAATACAGTTAACTCTCGTGATATGAAGCACTATTTGGAATCGAAATATCTGCATCACCGCCGTTCAGATGGTTCGCAGTCACAATAACGTCACAATTAACTTCAACGAACTCTACTCGATTTAGGATCCAATGCATCAGTAATACACTTGCAGGCCACCATTAGGAATATCATCTGCAATGTGTGTTGTAAGGCATCACCTGTCGCCCAATTCTTCATATAACTGAGTATTTGGGTGAACAACAGGTGAGATCGAGCATCAACAGTTGAGGTAACTGTTTACTGAAC
>NW_019173454.1:0-5846 GCF_001773325.1 Penicillium arizonense | reverse complement strand
ACGGAATAATATACCTCAGCTAACAAGGCTGACATCGGGCTCTAGGGTATAGGCTTAATTCCATCATATTTCGATCTGAATCACTTCTGCGACCGAAGCGATCGTCTAGATGTATCACCCTCAGTAGCATTGTTCTCCCCCTCTTTGGCCCTCATTTCAATAGCCGTCTCCACAACCGCCAACCGACTGCGGATTTCCTCCAGATCACTGCGAATGTTTCCAATCCAGCTGTTCTGGTTATTCAATGAATTCTGCATGGACCTGCAAATAATCAGCCTGCATTCTTTCTCGGGTGGATCGCACGACTGACTTCGTTCGGACATCTAGTCTAAGCGTTGTAAGCAAGCATATCACAAAACACCATTCCGGGGGAGCGGATTGACACTCACTCTGCAAGACATTGGAAGGCGATCATATTGCAGTTCTCGGAGAGATTCTGTCCGGGTTGCTCCAGTTCTTCGTCTGGTCTCGGGCCCGTACTCCAGGTGGGCAGAAGACTTTCCTGACCATCATCCACTGTGATTCCATTGCGGTCGCTGCCAAAAGAGTCGTCCTCCTGAGAACGCTCGTCCTCCGTAATATCCCCCGCCGTGGATCTGGGCGGAATCCAGATATCCTCAGATCCGGAGGATGACAGGGACAGTGCACGTTGTAATCGGCTCCGAAAGCTTTGTCGTTGATCAGTAAACGGAAGTTTTCGAATTCCACCCATAGCTGAATCTGTGTCAAAGTAAGATAACGAGTTTTCAAGTCGGATGTTACAGGAGAAGTCGCTGAGCCTTTTATGAAGAATTTGCTCTCCAAACCGGTGTTTGCGATAGGGTTTGCAAGGCGCACTATCTTCCATCAGTACGTACCGCAATCGTCGCTTAAATTGGCATACATTTTAGCCAATCAGGCACGAAAGTCATTCAAATTTAGAGGAAGGGACTTCGTCAGAAGGCAAAGTTTTTGCCTCTGAAGTCTGTTTCATGTTACCTTAGTACCCGGTGGGGCTCGGTTTAAGAACTCATTGCTACGTTCATTTCCACAGACAGTCATTGTGTTCGAGATATTGAGAAGTACTAAACTGAAGGGTGGTCGTTCTTGTAACTATGAATGTGTTCGGGCGCTGGGAGTCCGGGGGATTCTGAAATACGTAGTCGATAGAGTACAACTCAGACTGACCGAAGCGACTGTCCAGAGTGGTCCATGATCATGCCACAAGCCTTCAG
Source organism: Penicillium arizonense (assembly GCF_001773325.1). Classification (NCBI taxonomy): domain Eukaryota; kingdom Fungi; phylum Ascomycota; class Eurotiomycetes; order Eurotiales; family Aspergillaceae; genus Penicillium; species Penicillium arizonense. The sequence goes on along the minus strand of NW_019173454.1, from coordinate 4,632 downwards.
AAAATTTCAGATGAACCAAGGGTACTATCTCAGCTTTTACTGGGACCGGGAGGGGATTTAGGCTCACCTTTCCCATCCATGTGGAGTTCAAGTCGTGCCATTGCTGAAAAGGTCTCTCTGGTTCCTGTTAGTTCATGCAAGCGCTATGCCTCCTCAAAGCGAGGTAGTCTGGTCGGAATGGGAAGAGAAGAACCTTCTCTCCTGGCTGGATGCCCATCGGGCGCTGTCGTGGAAAGCCCGCTCCGACGCATATTATGAACAATATCAGGTGGACCGAAGCGTTGAGTCTCTACGAGGGAAAATGTACCATATCTTGCGCAAGCAACGTCGCTCTGGTGCCACATCGCCTAAGCATTCAGGCAATCGAAACCGAGCAGGAACTGTTCGTCGCTCGGTTGGCCGCAGGGGTTCATTGGCAACCCTCCCTAATAAAAGGCCTGCGCAAAGCAATATTGAAAAGTGGTTTCAAACAATCTTAACAGCCGAGCCTAGCCATATCGACAGCAGTGAATCAACCAAGACGGAAGGCTGGAGACGAGGTATGAGCTGACCTTCTTCCAACGTTTGTTACAAGCTGATCATCAATCATAGGCCGCGCGATGTCATTACTCCGTCCGTCACGGCGTAAAGAAACGCGATCGTCATCGCAGATTTGGCACTACGTACATCGTGTCTCTGCAGCCAGGAAGATGAGATACCGATGCGCGGAACGTCCATGCTATCAGCAGTTCGCTGGCATGCGCGCTACATTGTGATCGCCGAACAACCATAGTAACTATCTCGATGAATTAGTGTTGTTGGATGATGCTACAAACGGAGGATGTGGCAGCTGAACAATCAAGACGCAGCATGATGAATATCTCAGTGATTGTATGTATGAATTCAGCTACTTTCAAAATATAAACAAGCATCATTCTCTGGAATTACAACAATACCGAGAAAGTTACAAGGCCATGGTTTGAGAAATGTTATCCCAAAGACCGTGGAACCTGACCGGGATCGTCGATCAATCACTGAACCCTGAAATAGAACTTCGATGAACCATGGAAACGGTCACACGGTGAGAGAATGCGGCTGTCATGAATGATCGACGAGAAAAGCTTATCTACAAATTCCTGCTCCACGTGCTTTCTATGCTGCTCGTGATTAAGTCCTACAGCGTAAAAGAGAAGTCCGGAGAATTGGCATAGAATCACCACAGTCTCAACCTGCTCATGTACAGGACATTGGACCAGCGCGGTACTAGAAACATTCTCTGTCGCTGGAGTCTGAAAATGCGGAGGGCGATTGCAATAAAGTTCGGGGCCGCAGGAGGGCCGACCCACAGCGTCAATGCATATCCGGGAGCCAATCGGTTCTTGGTTTTGGTGCAAAACCCGGAGATATTTTTACGTTAGCTCATTCTGTCCATGATTGGCATAGTTTCTACAAGCTCTCTGCTAGACATATCGGACTGGTTATTGAATGGGGTTGATGATGGGGTTGTGTCGGATTCAACGAGAGTATTCTCTTACGCGAAGCTTTATGCAGGACAGAAGACATAGCTTCTAGAACGTTCGACAGACCTGATAGACAAGGAGCAACTTGCCACTTGACAGGAGAATTATTCTCCTGTGACAGGAACCAGGAAAGCATAACCACGGATCGGGATTTAGCCTACCATTCTGTTGCCAGAATTCCGCGCGATATTCCAAATACCTCACCCGCCTGGACCGTACCTCGGCCGTACCCTCTACGCAACAAAGTCCTTTTCCATCAGACACTGAGGCCGTCAAGTTTGGGCTTGTGGATCGGTCTGGACCTTTGCAAATCCTTCACTTCTTCTCCGGGCCATAAATAGAACCTCCTTGAACTAGTGTCCCGTGGGTCGTCGCTGGGATCTGCATCGCAGTACCGTACCTGCGTCTGTCTAAATTCGCGCATTGTGTTTGATTGGTCCGTCGGGCGCTATTTGTATCCAGAGTCTCATCAATGTGATAGTAGCGTTGCAATCTTGCGAGGGGGTGGCGATCACGCGAACCTAGCTCGTAGGCCTGGTTGCACATTTCACATGGTTGTCCTAGGCTCGGTTTCCTATGGAAACTTTCCAATAAGCTCTGGGCTTTGTTTATGCCCTCCAAAGAAGGACAATCCTCATCCTGAGCTTGAGAGTATGTCAATATCTGTGCGGTAAGGGAGTAGAGATTCTAGTAAAAGCAACATTAGCTGGCTGCGAGTAGACAAGGAAGAAACAACATTCAGCGGCGCGGGGCCAAGGATGAACAGGACTGATTCGAGCGAGACCAAAGGATCCTCCAGCCAACCGCAGGCACAGTCCAGCGTTTCTGTCAGCCAGAAAAGTTCCAACCTATTATTTTGGCATCTGTTGAAGCACTTCACCCCTCATGAAAGAGAAGGTGACCGTGGCTAAAACAGGAAGATGTAGAGTGCCACCGCCTTGAGCGATTTAATTGCAAGCTCAACAATATGTAGGAATCGCATTTTTGCGGCGTTGCTTTCTTTCAACAGTTGATGAAAGTGGTTCACCATACTCAACGCAAGATTTGAGAAAAATGATCCCAGGTCGAAACTTCAGTCTATAGGCCACAAATCCTCCAAACACCATTTCAACGTCGTTCGACTTGCTTCAACGCCAACCAAAGGACAGTGATCTCTCTACCCTCGGCGCAATGGTTCCATGGTAGAGACTTGACCAAAAGTTATAAAAGGGGCCGGATTCCCAGCCCAAAAAACTCAGGACTTCGGTCCTCACACTTTGATCCTCACACTTTGATGCATCGTAGTGTCCATCTCTTGCCTGCGGGCTCGAGAGTTTCCGTGACCACGGCTGTCGCTGCCACGAGCCCAGCGATGTAAGACTGTGCTCCCTCGCTGCCATGAGCCCCGCGAGCGTAAAAAGGTGCTTCGCAGGATAGGTCTGCGTGAACAACAATCCTCGCAGGGAGGTGCTGCGAAAACAAGACTACCTCGCAGGATAGGTCTGCGTTAACAATAATCCTCGCAGGGAGGTGCTGCGAAAACAAGACTACCTCGCAGGATAGGTCTGCGTTAACAATAATCCTCGCAGGGAGGTGCTGCGTCAACAAGGCTACCTCGCAGGATAGGTCTGCGTTAACAACAATCCTCGCAGGGGGGTGCTGCGAAAACAAGACTACCTCGCAGGATAGGTCTGCGTTAACAATAATCCTCGCAGGGAGGTGCTGCGAAAACAAGACTACCTCGCAGGATAGGTCTGCGTGAACAATAATCCTCGCAGGGGGGTGCTGCGAAAACAAGACTACCTCGCAGGGGGGCGCTGTGATGACAAGTGAGACCCGCAGGAGACCGCTGCATTACCAAGTTCTCCGCAGCCTAGGTCCTGTGTCAACAAAGCGCCTCGCAGGGACATCTGCGACACCAAGAGTCTCCGCAGGGACATCTGCGACAACAAGAGTCTCCGCAGGATGGGCTCTGCGTCAACAAGTGTGCTTCGCAGGATGGGCTCTGCGTGATCAAGTGTGCTTCGCAGGATGGGCTCTGCGTGATCAAGTGTGCTTCGCAGGATGGGCTCTGCGTGATCAAGTGTGCCTCGCAGGATGGGCTCTGCGTGATCAAGTGTGCTTCGCAGGATGGGCTCTGCGTCAACAAGTGTGCTTCGCAGGATGGGCTCTGCGTGATCAAGTGTGCTTCGCAGGATGGGCTCTGCGTGATCAAGTGTGCTTCGCAGGATGGGCTCTGCGTCAACAAGTGTGCTTCGCAGGATGGGCTCTGCGAAACCAAGTACTCCAGACCTTCCGTGACCACGGCTGTCGCTGCCACGAGCCCAGCGATGTAAGATTTGCGCTCCCTCACAGCCAATGAGCCCTGTGACTGTAAAAATGTGCTCCCTCACAGCCAATGAGCCCTGTGACTGTAAAAATGTGCTCCCTCGCTGCCCTGAGCCCCGCGAGTGTAAGAAGGTGCTTCGCAGGACGAGCTCTGCGTCAACAAACGTGCTTTGCAGGGGATTGCTGCGTTAACAAGCCCTCTAGCAATGTGCAGGCACCTCTTCGTGGTGTTAGAGACCAGTATTCGATATTCAACAGTATTCGAAGAAGCAAAGACCTGCCCAACCTCCTCATAGTCTGTTTCTTTTTCCGAAGGATCATCATTGGACAGATAGAATGAGCCCTAGATAGATCGTCCCAAATTCAATGGCCAACATTATATAACAACGAAAGTGTCATTTTTATCAAAGGGGAGGTTCCCAAATGTTCTGCACTGATGGTTTGCGGTCCGATAGTCCTTTCGCGTAGTGAAATTGACACCCTTCATTCAGGCGTAGAGCAAACATGTTGGTGAGAATTGGTGAGAGTGTTGAAGTGTTGGTGTTTTGATGTGTTGAGAGTTGAGAGTTGATCTGTTGAGAGTTGAGAGTTGATGTGTTGATGTGTTGATGTTTGATGTTGATGTGTTGATGTGTTGATGTGTTGATGTGTTGATGTGTTGATGTGTTGATGTTTGATGTTGATGTTTGATGTTGATGTTTGATGTTGATGTTTGATGTTGATGTTTGATGTTGATGTGTTGATGTGTTGATGTTTGATGTTGATGTTTGATGTTGATGTTTGATGTTGATGTTTGATGTTGATGTTTGATGTTGATGTTTGATGT
>NW_019173453.1:0-5905 GCF_001773325.1 Penicillium arizonense | reverse complement strand
AAGGAGTGACTCTTTGTTCAAGTTTGACCGTTCGGGGGGCAATGTGAGCTTTTATAGGTCTCCGGCGTACAAGCCGGTAGCCAAAACAGTTCGGAATGAGTTAGCAACAGCCGTTCAATGTGTGCTGCGGGATTGTGAGGTTGACCGTTCGAATGCCCAGTCATTGGTCCATGTTGAGACAAACGGCCCGCAATAACGGTTATCCTGTAATTTCACGATATGGTTACATTTGAGGGCGAAGATCGACCGTTCGTTCTTCATTTCACGCTCTCCGGGGACTGTTAACCATCACTTAACCATCACTTAACCGGTAGGTACCTCAATGGTGATCGCGTTCCGTCACGTATGATTCTGCGGTTAGGCGTTGAACATTTTTGGGACGAAGTACGCATCCTCAATAGACATAATCCTCGAAATTTGACCCCGGGCTCATTTATACGGCCCAAGCTTTGCCAGGCCCATACAATTTCGCCAAGTGCCGGCTCTCGCTACCCGCGTATGTTACTCATCTACCTTGTCTTATTGCTTACATCTTTAATCTTCCATCCTATGTCTCATTGGCGGACCATTCCGTTAGCGGTCTCGGGGCATGTTGAGCCGCGCGGAACTAAAGTTCCATTTGAAACATAAACAGAGCATTAGTCAATTTTCTGAATTGAGTTTGAGACATAGACCGGTTTAGACATGTTCCAGGGACGGTATACTTTCGGTCGTACTCGTCGCCGCTAATTGCTCGAAACTGTATCATGACACAGCTTATCTTGCCGAGCAGGAACCGGTAGGTAACATATATTATTCATTTTTAAATCACCTCTCCTAAGTTACTTTTCCATAATGGTATATTAAGCTGAAGCTGTCCATCAATGATCTCCAATCTACAGTATGATACACGCCGTAAGTAATTTGCGGCAACAGTAGTGGACCATTCGCAGATCCACGTTCGTAAAAAGACTAGGCTCTGGGCGATCAGTGGAGATTAGTCGGGGCGCCGATTCGTGGATCCTCAAAGACTACCCCACCCTCCAGTCGAACGCGACTCAATAGTGCAGCCACACAACCAGATATCGAGTATTATGCTACCATCGCGTATCCCTGTCGCATAATTTCCGTTATCCCGTTATTAGAAGTCATAAGCCAGAGTACGCGATTCGGCGGTCTCGACCTCTGGCACGCGTTAAGTCAGTCACACACGGCACTGGCCCAGTTGAGCTTCCCTAACGGGTTTAGACTTCTTTCTGTCATCTCAAATGCCGCAGTTCCCTTCATCTCCATCTTGCAGTACTCGCTTGCTGTCAACGAGGAATACTGTCAGCCTGGCGTGCATACAGAAGTTTGTCCTGGTCAATGAATATGTGGTATGATTCGGTTTGAACATCATCTTACTCCCTGCCCAAGGTCGACGGTTAACAATTACTCCTATCAACCAGATCACTATGCTTGCAACAGCACCGTCCACTGCGGTCCTCCAATCTTGACCTTGCTGAAAGCAGATCTCAATTGACGGTACGCTTGCTCCAACTGGTTCATAGTTGGAATGCCCTTGTACTATGAACCCATTTCCCATGCCTGTTTGCTTGTGCTCCACTGATGAACTCCGAGAGATCAGGGTTATCCAATTCACCGGGCAATCGTCTTGTGGGATGGAGGACTGGAGCCACAGACTCCACGCATTGGACGACAGATAACTACGATTTACTATTCCGATCTTCGCTGTTTTCGTTCAAGCCGAGACGTGGTTTGATGCAATACATACGCAGGCCTTAGGTCGGAAGAGCACGAGAAGGTTTATATGATCCCCAGTGGCAGTACATAAGGCACTGGGTCAGGTTGTGCATTGCACAAATGTTCTCGGGCTCTCGCAGTCGTCGTTTCAAAATTGGACCGGTTAACCATATACGGTCAAGAGAGCTGAAACGGACCGTTCATGGCCTGCGAGAAGTGAGTCTATTGGAAGTCCAATTCTCTACCTGGAGGCTGGCTACTGATGTAGAGCTATAAATACGTGCACAATATCCTCAGTTGCTCGAACAAGCTTCCTGCTACTTGCATCAAGCCCATCCGCTGGTTACTCAGTACCTATCTTGTACTTGACAGAATGGATTCCTCGGTAGGCAAATAAACCCCTTTCTGAAGCCGCGTCTAATTCCAAGATAGGAATATCTCCGAATTCTCGCGAGGCTCGACATTCGAGCAGTCCGGGCAGAACGAGCCCAGTCCAAACTTGAACAGGAATTAAGCGCTTCCAAGGCTGCCGAGAAGCAGGCGACTGAGGAGTTGGAGCATGTATCCAGACTAGCGGATATCTTCTTTGAACTCAGCCAGAAACTAGGAGGCGTGGTGGATCATTGGCTGAAGGAGCGCGGTGCCAACCAATCCGGCCAAGAGCCGGAGTCAACAAAGGTAATGCTTGATGTGCTGTTGAAGCAATTGGAAGCACAGGAGTTGGGCAATAGCGGTGAGAATTCCGGTGGTGACTCGGAAAGTGGCAGCGAGAAGGCTGCGGAACAGTGCAGCTAAGTCATGGCTTAACGATGGTTCACCGGGCATCGTCTCTTGATCATGTACATTGGTCTCTGTGTGCGGAGTGACCAAGATTGTTTACAGCTTGTTCGTGCAGAACGGTTATCATTACATGTATATATTAGATTCAGTTTGCTATGGTACTTGAAATGGGTTTGTCTCTACGTTGGCACATATATATGCTGTCATCTCCTTAATTCGGTTTACAGCACTTCTTCCCTTAAGAGAGTCACATTTACATTTCAGTTTGTTCTGATTATGGAAACTCAACTGATTTTCTGTCGTGCCCAGAAGATGACGCGGAAGCTTCAACATATTCTGGGAGACGATTTTTCCCAGTCTAGCATCGCCAACTCGCTACCCCGTGCTGAATCTACTTCTGATTCCCTTGAAGCTGCATTTGAATGGGACCGCATTCGACGATCGGCAGCTCCATCGCCAGAGTTACTATCTAAGGAGTTCCAGAGACAGAAGACGCATCCAGACAGCCATGAGCTCGGTATGCAGTCCAATATGAACATTCTCTTCTTACATCAATACTAAATCAAATATAGTAAAGGGCTAGTAATGTGAAGGTGAAGTGGCTGCTCCTCAATAAGCCAGCAAACCGGGCCGCCGTTGGTGTGAATCAGGGATCCAGGTCAAAAAAAGCCGATAGGGGTCAGCAAAGAGGATCATTTCATGATTTGGTTTGGTTTATGGCTGGGGCGGCTGGCTGGAAAATAATGTATTTACAGGCAAGATGGTTGTAATGAAATTTTTGTGTGATCTCCAAGATCTCACGGAGCGACCAGCTGGCTCTCAGATTGCATCGAGAGTGTTTTTGTGTTCCTCATCGAAAGGTTGCCGTCACCTCCTTGCGGTTCATAAGAACCGATCGTCAGGATCTAGGCGTCGAAATGTACCCGTTGTGCCGATTTCGTAGGAGAGACTAGTTGGCCAGTGTTGTGCTAGCGAAACGGACCAGTGCCCATCCTTCTGGGTTTGAGTGGTTTCCTCCATTTGACTGGCTTGGGCATACAACCGATCCATCCATCTTTGGGCGCACTTTCTGGGTCGGGAGGAATGACGCCTGCATTCTGGACATAGCATGTACCTTGCAGCCTCTGAGAGTCTCGTTTTAGGTGGGTGACCGGTAGGGAGATCTTGGAACATCTTGAGGCATATCGCTCCATTTATCCGTGAATCCTTGGACACGGGATTTTGGCAACAGACTCCATTATCGTCAACCCATCGGCACCCCAAACGATGAGTGGGATCGCCAATAATTTGGCCGAGGATTGACTGAAGATAGTCAGAGCTCCAATCCATATTGGTGGACAGACAAGAGGATGTGAATTTAGGTACAACGCACACCAAAGAGAAGAAAGATTTGAAAACAGAGCAAGCGAGGAGGCTCGTAGATCTTCGAGGACACATCTTTTATATTAATAAAACGCTCAGTGGAACTCTCACGGACGGTCCAAGCGTCTAGTGAGACTGAAGAGCTCCAACGACTTTTGGTGTTCGTCTCTACGATCGGAGCTTCTACGCTGCACGTGCTGAACGCCTTTCATGTCTCCTAGGAAAGCGGTACTTGTTCCTAGGAACCCGAGGTTACCTGAGGACGTTTTACCGACCCGGATGTAGAGACCAATGTTGTGTAAGCATTCATGTAGCCAATAGGTGTGCACTTTTACCAACGGCTAAAGGCTGCTAGCTGCCTGGGAACGGAATTCTGGTTCCTGGGACTCATGTATGGGTTCCTGGGAGTCCCTGAGCTCCCAGGAATACCCATGCCCTTCCTGGGAGCACCCATCCGGTTTCCAGGAACACATATTCAGGTCCCAGGAGACGGAGTACTTCTGGGAGCTCAAACATCTGCCCTGCAAGCCAAGGACCTTTTGATTATTGCCACCCATGTCACTACACAATCTCATGCGTAACAAATTCTGGTAGCAGAGAAGGATTACTATAAATGCTCAGATTACTCTTTAGCAGTTTGTCTTTCAGTCGCCACCACCGCCTTGATACATTCCTCGCCTCTCACCCACGTACTACGCTCAAGATGTCAGACTCCCAGTGGCTTTGGGACCCCTTGACTATCTGTCAGATGGGGCCCCTTAGGGAAAATAAGACGTGCTGTGGCATTACCAAGAAAGGAGACGCTTGCCAGTTGATTGTGAAGAAAGAGACCCTGAAAGAAGGTCGGCACAAGTTGAACAACCTTGCACGAAGCCCATTCAATCTTTCTACTCTTGACTCCCAGCTTAGCGACCTTGTATCCTTCTTCCTCTGCAAACAGTGGCATCGAGCACGTCAGCAGGACGATATCAAACAGCAATGGTTCAATGCAGCCGTCCGTAATCAGGCCGATGCACAAGTCTCCCCGCGCCAGCGATTTCCGCAAATTACCGGGCAAGAAATCGACATACCCCAACAGCTATCAGCCAGCACAGTTTTGGAAACAGATGGGCTTGCTCCATTATGGGGTGTTGACGAGGCTTTCTCAAGGCTTCCAGCCTCCACATGGCTAGATGTATCTCGGCCTCCTGGTCGGGATGTCACACCAGACATGCTCACAATGAATCGGGTGCCCTGGGATGTTTCATCGGAGGATCCAGCCATTCTGTCCATCCACAATGAATACGGTGGACTGCACTACCTTCACATTCACGCCGTCGGCCAGGAGCGCTGTCCAGATGGTGAGAAGTGTTCAATTTGCCTCGAGGGAGATAGCGATGAATGCGCCATGTTACAGTGCGATACTTGTAAGGGGGTGGTTCATTTGGGGTGTATGGAGGGATGGCTCGCCCATCGATTACCGGGAAATAACACCTCTTGCCCGCCACAGTACGTATCCCATCACCCTCTGTTACCCGGTTCATTCACTAATACAGATACAGTCGATGTCATGGATCGTTCAGTGCTCTCTTACGCTCATCCGCTGTTGAAAATACTACTGCCGAGTCGACAGCAGAAACACCTCTCGATGCCACATACACACTTGTAGAAGAAACAAGGGTTCCAACAACACCTCCACAGCTTCGGTCAACCCCACCTACCCGGCGTTCAGACCGTCTTCAGGTCTCAAGCTCATCTCTTATTCGTCGATCGCCTCGATCGAGGCGGGTTCCCGATCGCTTCCGACCATAGTCTAGGCTTCAGATGGACGAGAGCTGAGTGATGAATACACGAAACCATTTCATATACTGCATGAGATTCGCCCTGGGGCTATGTACACCGTATTCAGCACCGTCGTGAGTAGACACAAACAGTAGTCCATTTTAAATCTCATTGAGGATGCATGACATTAAACCGGTTGGAGTTTGCGGGGCAGTGCATGAGCAGACATGGTTGGGCCGTTGCAGGGCCGGCTCCACCGCGGTGATCTATGTCTAACCGC
>NW_019173452.1:0-5905 GCF_001773325.1 Penicillium arizonense | reverse complement strand
GCGGTTAGACATAGATCACCGCGGTGGAGCCGGCCCTGCAACGGCCCAACCATGTCTGCTCATGCACTGCCCCGCAAACTCCAACCGGTTTAATGTCATGCATCCTCAATGAGATTTAAAATGGACTACTGTTTGTGTCTACTCACGACGGTGCTGAATACGGTGTACATAGCCCCAGGGCGAATCTCATGCAGTATATGAAATGGTTTCGTGTATTCATCACTCAGCTCTCGTCCATCTGAAGCCTAGACTATGGTCGGAAGCGATCGGGAACCCGCCTCGATCGAGGCGATCGACGAATAAGAGATGAGCTTGAGACCTGAAGACGGTCTGAACGCCGGGTAGGTGGGGTTGACCGAAGCTGTGGAGGTGTTGTTGGAACCCTTGTTTCTTCTACAAGTGTGTATGTGGCATCGAGAGGTGTTTCTGCTGTCGACTCGGCAGTAGTATTTTCAACAGCGGATGAGCGTAAGAGAGCACTGAACGATCCATGACATCGACTGTATCTGTATTAGTGAATGAACCGGGTAACAGAGGGTGATGGGATACGTACTGTGGCGGGCAAGAGGTGTTATTTCCCGGTAATCGATGGGCGAGCCATCCCTCCATACACCCCAAATGAACCACCCCCTTACATGTATCGCATTGTAACATGGCACATTCATCGTTGTCTCCCTCGAGGCAAATTGAACACTTCTCACCATCTGGACAGCGCTCTTGGCCGACGGCGTGAATGTGAAGGTAGTGCACTCCACCGTATTCATTGTGGATGGACAGAATGGCTGGATCATCCGATGAAACATTCCAGGGCACCCGATCCGTTGTGAGCATGTCTAGTGTGACATCTCGACCAGGGGGCCGAGATACCTCTAGCCATGTGGAGGCTGGAAGCCTTGAGAAAGCCTCGTCAACACCCCATAATGGAGCAAGCTCATCTGATTCCAAGACTGTGCTGGCTGATACCTGTTGGGGTACGTCGATTTCTACCCCGGTAATTTGCGGAAATCGATGGCGCGGGGAGATTTGTGCATCGGCCTGATTACGAACGGCCGCATCGAACCATTGCTGTTTGATATCATCGTGCTGACGTACTCGATGCCACTTTTTGCAGAGGAAGAAGGATACAAGGTCGCTAAGCTGGGAGTCAAGTGTAGAAAGATTGAATGGGCTTCGTGCAAGGTTGTCCAACTTGTGCCGACCTTCTTTCAGGGTCTCTTTCTTCACAATCAACTGGCAAGCGTCTCCTTTCTTGGTAATGCCACAGCACGTCTTATTTTCCCTAAGGGGCCCCATCTGACAGATAGTCAAGGGGTCCCAAAGCCACTGGGAGTCTGACATCTTGAGCGTAGTACGTGGGTGAGAGGCGAGGAATGTATCAAGGCGGTGGTGGCGACTGAAAGACAAACTGCTAAAGAGTAATCTGAGCATTTATAGTAATCCTTCTCTGCTACCAGAATTTGTTACGCATGAGATTGTGTAGTGACATGGGTGGCAATAATCAAAAGGTCCTTGGCTTGCAGGGCAGATGTTTGAGCTCCCAGAAGTACTCCGTCTCCTGGGACCTGAATATGTGTTCCTGGAAACCGGATGGGTGCTCCCAGGAAGGGCATGGGTATTCCTGGGAGCTCAGGGACTCCCAGGAACCCATACATGAGTCCCAGGAACCAGAATTCCGTTCCCAGGCAGCTAGCAGCCTTTAGCCGTTGGTAAAAGTGCACACCTATTGGCTACATGAATGCTTACACAACATTGGTCTCTACATCCGGGTCGGTAAAACGTCCTCAGGTAACCTCGGGTTCCTAGGAACAAGTACCGCTTTCCTAGGAGACATGAAAGGCGTTCAGCACGTGCAGCGTAGAAGCTCCGATCGTAGAGACGAACACCAAAAGTCGTTGGAGCTCTTCAGTCTCACTAGACGCTTGGACCGTCCGTGAGAGTTCCACTGAGCGTTTTATTAATATAAAAGATGTGTCCTCGAAGATCTACGAGCCTCCTCGCTTGCTCTGTTTTCAAATCTTTCTTCTCTTTGGTGTGCGTTGTACCTAAATTCACATCCTCTTGTCTGTCCACCAATATGGATTGGAGCTCTGACTATCTTCAGTCAATCCTCGGCCAAATTATTGGCGATCCCACTCATCGTTTGGGGTGCCGATGGGTTGACGATAATGGAGTCTGTTGCCAAAATCCCGTGTCCAAGGATTCACGGATAAATGGAGCGATATGCCTCAAGATGTTCCAAGATCTCCCTACCGGTCACCCACCTAAAACGAGACTCTCAGAGGCTGCAAGGTACATGCTATGTCCAGAATGCAGGCGTCATTCCTCCCGACCCAGAAAGTGCGCCCAAAGATGGATGGATCGGTTGTATGCCCAAGCCAGTCAAATGGAGGAAACCACTCAAACCCAGAAGGATGGGCACTGGTCCGTTTCGCTAGCACAACACTGGCCAACTAGTCTCTCCTACGAAATCGGCACAACGGGTACATTTCGACGCCTAGATCCTGACGATCGGTTCTTATGAACCGCAAGGAGGTGACGGCAACCTTTCGATGAGGAACACAAAAACACTCTCGATGCAATCTGAGAGCCAGCTGGTCGCTCCGTGAGATCTTGGAGATCACACAAAAATTTCATTACAACCATCTTGCCTGTAAATACATTATTTTCCAGCCAGCCGCCCCAGCCATAAACCAAACCAAATCATGAAATGATCCTCTTTGCTGACCCCTATCGGCTTTTTTTGACCTGGATCCCTGATTCACACCAACGGCGGCCCGGTTTGCTGGCTTATTGAGGAGCAGCCACTTCACCTTCACATTACTAGCCCTTTACTATATTTGATTTAGTATTGATGTAAGAAGAGAATGTTCATATTGGACTGCATACCGAGCTCATGGCTGTCTGGATGCGTCTTCTGTCTCTGGAACTCCTTAGATAGTAACTCTGGCGATGGAGCTGCCGATCGTCGAATGCGGTCCCATTCAAATGCAGCTTCAAGGGAATCAGAAGTAGATTCAGCACGGGGTAGCGAGTTGGCGATGCTAGACTGGGAAAAATCGTCTCCCAGAATATGTTGAAGCTTCCGCGTCATCTTCTGGGCACGACAGAAAATCAGTTGAGTTTCCATAATCAGAACAAACTGAAATGTAAATGTGACTCTCTTAAGGGAAGAAGTGCTGTAAACCGAATTAAGGAGATGACAGCATATATATGTGCCAACGTAGAGACAAACCCATTTCAAGTACCATAGCAAACTGAATCTAATATATACATGTAATGATAACCGTTCTGCACGAACAAGCTGTAAACAATCTTGGTCACTCCGCACACAGAGACCAATGTACATGATCAAGAGACGATGCCCGGTGAACCATCGTTAAGCCATGACTTAGCTGCACTGTTCCGCAGCCTTCTCGCTGCCACTTTCCGAGTCACCACCGGAATTCTCACCGCTATTGCCCAACTCCTGTGCTTCCAATTGCTTCAACAGCACATCAAGCATTACCTTTGTTGACTCCGGCTCTTGGCCGGATTGGTTGGCACCGCGCTCCTTCAGCCAATGATCCACCACGCCTCCTAGTTTCTGGCTGAGTTCAAAGAAGATATCCGCTAGTCTGGATACATGCTCCAACTCCTCAGTCGCCTGCTTCTCGGCAGCCTTGGAAGCGCTTAATTCCTGTTCAAGTTTGGACTGGGCTCGTTCTGCCCGGACTGCTCGAATGTCGAGCCTCGCGAGAATTCGGAGATATTCCTATCTTGGAATTAGACGCGGCTTCAGAAAGGGGTTTATTTGCCTACCGAGGAATCCATTCTGTCAAGTACAAGATAGGTACTGAGTAACCAGCGGATGGGCTTGATGCAAGTAGCAGGAAGCTTGTTCGAGCAACTGAGGATATTGTGCACGTATTTATAGCTCTACATCAGTAGCCAGCCTCCAGGTAGAGAATTGGACTTCCAATAGACTCACTTCTCGCAGGCCATGAACGGTCCGTTTCAGCTCTCTTGACCGTATATGGTTAACCGGTCCAATTTTGAAACGACGACTGCGAGAGCCCGAGAACATTTGTGCAATGCACAACCTGACCCAGTGCCTTATGTACTGCCACTGGGGATCATATAAACCTTCTCGTGCTCTTCCGACCTAAGGCCTGCGTATGTATTGCATCAAACCACGTCTCGGCTTGAACGAAAACAGCGAAGATCGGAATAGTAAATCGTAGTTATCTGTCGTCCAATGCGTGGAGTCTGTGGCTCCAGTCCTCCATCCCACAAGACGATTGCCCGGTGAATTGGATAACCCTGATCTCTCGGAGTTCATCAGTGGAGCACAAGCAAACAGGCATGGGAAATGGGTTCATAGTACAAGGGCATTCCAACTATGAACCAGTTGGAGCAAGCGTACCGTCAATTGAGATCTGCTTTCAGCAAGGTCAAGATTGGAGGACCGCAGTGGACGGTGCTGTTGCAAGCATAGTGATCTGGTTGATAGGAGTAATTGTTAACCGTCGACCTTGGGCAGGGAGTAAGATGATGTTCAAACCGAATCATACCACATATTCATTGACCAGGACAAACTTCTGTATGCACGCCAGGCTGACAGTATTCCTCGTTGACAGCAAGCGAGTACTGCAAGATGGAGATGAAGGGAACTGCGGCATTTGAGATGACAGAAAGAAGTCTAAACCCGTTAGGGAAGCTCAACTGGGCCAGTGCCGTGTGTGACTGACTTAACGCGTGCCAGAGGTCGAGACCGCCGAATCGCGTACTCTGGCTTATGACTTCTAATAACGGGATAACGGAAATTATGCGACAGGGATACGCGATGGTAGCATAATACTCGATATCTGGTTGTGTGGCTGCACTATTGAGTCGCGTTCGACTGGAGGGTGGGGTAGTCTTTGAGGATCCACGAATCGGCGCCCCGACTAATCTCCACTGATCGCCCAGAGCCTAGTCTTTTTACGAACGTGGATCTGCGAATGGTCCACTACTGTTGCCGCAAATTACTTACGGCGTGTATCATACTGTAGATTGGAGATCATTGATGGACAGCTTCAGCTTAATATACCATTATGGAAAAGTAACTTAGGAGAGGTGATTTAAAAATGAATAATATATGTTACCTACCGGTTCCTGCTCGGCAAGATAAGCTGTGTCATGATACAGTTTCGAGCAATTAGCGGCGACGAGTACGACCGAAAGTATACCGTCCCTGGAACATGTCTAAACCGGTCTATGTCTCAAACTCAATTCAGAAAATTGACTAATGCTCTGTTTATGTTTCAAATGGAACTTTAGTTCCGCGCGGCTCAACATGCCCCGAGACCGCTAACGGAATGGTCCGCCAATGAGACATAGGATGGAAGATTAAAGATGTAAGCAATAAGACAAGGTAGATGAGTAACATACGCGGGTAGCGAGAGCCGGCACTTGGCGAAATTGTATGGGCCTGGCAAAGCTTGGGCCGTATAAATGAGCCCGGGGTCAAATTTCGAGGATTATGTCTATTGAGGATGCGTACTTCGTCCCAAAAATGTTCAACGCCTAACCGCAGAATCATACGTGACGGAACGCGATCACCATTGAGGTACCTACCGGTTAAGTGATGGTTAAGTGATGGTTAACAGTCCCCGGAGAGCGTGAAATGAAGAACGAACGGTCGATCTTCGCCCTCAAATGTAACCATATCGTGAAATTACAGGATAACCGTTATTGCGGGCCGTTTGTCTCAACATGGACCAATGACTGGGCATTCGAACGGTCAACCTCACAATCCCGCAGCACACATTGAACGGCTGTTGCTAACTCATTCCGAACTGTTTTGGCTACCGGCTTGTACGCCGGAGACCTATAAAAGCTCACATTGCCCCCCGAACGGTCAAACTTGAACAAAGAGTCACTCCTT
>NW_019173451.1:0-5959 GCF_001773325.1 Penicillium arizonense | reverse complement strand
AGTAAATAACAAAAGGAAATAACAAGGAACGGGGGCAAGGAACAGATGACCTCCAATAAAGTCAGGACATTATTGGGTGCGGAGTCCTCTCGCAAATCCAGAAGGGGGAAAGCAATTTCCAACTATTGGGGTGATCGACCAAATCTCTCTCTTGCCAAAATGATCGTCCATGCGAAATAGTCTAACTAAGGCTTCTTGGCGTAGTCCTCAAGAACAGCCTCGGCGATCCGCAAGGCCATACCGTAGAAAATGGTCATGACGTGCGAGGAGACCTGAGTAGGAGGGATGGAGCCGTCAATGACACGGAGACCCTGGGTACCGTAGACCTTGGCAGTAGCGTCGACGACACCACCAAGCTCGCGGGCCATCATGGAGCAGGTAGAGACAGCGTGCCAGTTAGGACGGAAGTTCATCAGGACGTAGTCCTCCCACTCCTCAACAGTGGCATCCTGGGACAGGTTGTCGCCGGGGATGGTCTCGCCAGCGTAGTACTTCTTCATCTCACCGGCGCTGGAGAGCTCACGACCCAGCTTGGTGGCAGCTGCCTGCCCGAGAAGATCCAGCTCGTTCATGAAGAACTTGGGGTCATTGGCGTATTGCCAGAGGTAAGGGTCACTGCTGAGAATGTGGACGGAACCACGAGTGAAGGGGATAAGGTTCCAGATATCGAAGTTGATCTTGCCCTCAGTGTCGAAGAAGAGCTCGGCGAAAGCAACATCCTCATCAAGGAGCCAGTTACGGTAGTTCTCGTACTGGATCTTGAGGGCAGTCACGTTGTGGAAACCACCGCGGGCAACGGTCTCCTCAGCCCACTGGTCAAGCTTGGTGTTCAGCAGCTCAATACCCTGGGCGGCGTGGTCACCGAGAACCTCTGTGAAGTTGGCGAAGTAAGCGGCCTGACCTTGTCCAGGTGCGTTGTTGGCGCGGGAGCGAACAGTGGTAGTGGTTTGGTCTTGCATGTTGAGACCAACAGGGAGTTCGAGGATCTGCTTAACGCCGGCCTTGTCAAGGACAGACTTGGTACCAATACCGGAGTACTCGAGGATCAAAGGAGAAATGGCAGATCCGGCGGCCAACAGAACTTCCTGCTTGGCGTAGACATTGAAGTTAACAGCCTTGTTGGTACCGAAGTTCACACCAACAGCCTTAGGGCCAGAGGCGGTCTGGTTGAACAGAACCTTTCCAACCTTCTGGCCAGTCAGGATCTGCAGGTTAGGGCGCTCGTAGTTGGGAAGAAGCCATTCGCGAGCGGCATCAGCCCGGATCTGGTTCTCGTGGAGGTTGTTCGGGATCATGGAGACACCACGGGGGTGACCGCAGTGGAAATCCTTCTGGATGGGGACACCGAAAGCGGAGACGGTGTTCATGAGGGCTCGCATCAGTGGGGACCAAGGCTTGCCGTTGTCGCGAGGGCCGGCATGGACGGTACCGTTTGTTCCATGGCAGGCAGGCTCGTAGAAGTGACCAGCCTCGATCTGGGCGGCAGTGGGGGGGCGCGAGCGCTCAGCCTTCTTCATGTACTCGAACACGTTGTCCCAGTTCCAGCCTTCCATACCGAAGACCTTTTCCCATGAGTCAATCTGGACCTTGTCAGGACGGGTCCAGGAATCACCGTTGATCAAGGTTGAGCCACCAAGACCGAGACCAGACTTGATTTCTCCAGTTCGGTTGTTGATGAGGGGAACTGTGAGATAATTCTGATCCACAGTAGTTCCAAAGATCTCACCATAGGCGTTGGGGTCCTGGATGATCGGTCCATCGTTGGATTCGTAGAATCCCTTCTCAATCACGAGGACTTTGATCTTCGGGTTCTCGGTCAGCTTGGCAGCCACGGTCAGACCAGTCAAACCACCACCAGCAATCACATAGTCGTAAGTCTTTCCCTCAACCTTTTTGGGGTCGGAAAATAGGTGAGACTGGACGTCGAGCTGCTCGGCCGGGGTATAAGCCTGGACGGCAGCCATAGACAAAAGAATGGAAGTGATAATAGTAGACTTCATGATGAGGAACAATGGCCCCGGGGGTCAATGTACATAGGAATGAAAGGAAAGGAATGAGTTGGTGTTCATAAAACGACGATCGGAAGCATCAAATATATATGTTCGAAAGAATCGCGTCTTCTGTTTCGGAACTATACCAATACCGAACTTTGAATGGTTGAATAAAACCCATAGAGGGCTCCACGAGCCCGCATAAAACACGTGGGATGCTGCAATAGGAGTGAGCTATCAATCTTCAGTTCCAAAGAATGAAATAATCTACCGGCTGATCTGCATGTTCTGCACATCTTGGCAGCATGGTGCCTTGGACCGGTCAAACTATATTCATCCTAACTTTCATGCACCGGTGTCCTATCTGGGAGAAATAACAAATAACCGACCTCGTGGGTGTACCTGTGCTAATAGCAGACATTACCTTCTCTGAGTGGCGGGGCCTTCAACAGCCCAGTGAGAAATCGAATCCTTCTGCTCTCTTTCTGTGGATATCGTTAAGATGGATACGAGGAAGTGGGTCTTCCTGACCTTCTAAGGTCAGCAGTAGATTACCATGCCAATTCATACTATGCCCAGGTACGGAGTTCCAGGGATTGAACTACATTAGTCGTGTTGTATGTAAATCTCGAATCGGAGGTCTGAACTGGAACTAGGCGTGATAGTATATGGACTGTATAATTATTGATTTCAGTATATCAAGAGTAGACTTTTGAAACGCCATAGAACTGCAATTTCCTTCTGAGAACCTTGTTAACTAAAACAGCGAAGGCAACTTCTAACCTTGGAAGTCATGTAATATAATTCATGAAGCATAATTGATAAGGAATGTCCGAAAATAGACCGAAGATGAAAGTCTCGCCCATGAATGCTTCGTAATTCGAAGGTATTCTCCGGGCTAGGCCTCGATCTGGGTCTCTGTTTGTTACTAATCGGCATCGTATTTGATTGAGTTCATTTCGGCATGCCGAGAAGCACGAATGTCGTCAGAAACTCAAAACTGCATTGGCGCCAAGAGTGGAAACTCGCTTCCGGGAACCTTGTGCGCCATGTGCGCGATAAGAGACATACCCTATCAAGTTTACATTGCCTCAAACAATAGGAATAATCGTGCCAAGCCCACCAACACCTACTACCTGGTGTTGATGGGCTTGGCACGATTACAAGGGGGAATTATACGTCTAAGATGAGTGAGTGGAACGGTGGCGAATTCGTTGATTCCCATATTGTTAGGGATAGAAAAACTGTCAACCTCCTCCATCTCTTCATTCTCAAGCCTTGCCATCCCAGAGCAGAAGAGCAGAAGAAACAGATCCAATGAAGACGATTTCTCTATTTTTTGCAGCCTCCCTATTGGGGCATGCTGCCCTTGCTACAAGGCTTTATGCGGCATCGTATGCTGGTCTTGTCACCTCATTGGACCTTTCCAAGTCCAATGAGCTATCTACACTCTCCCAGACCACTGAGTGCGGTGGCAGCCCCTCTTGGTTGATGTTGGATAGTCCCAATGGTGTCTTGTACTGCCTCGACGAAGCAATCAATGCTCCCAATGGCACTATCACCACCCTGAAAACTCATCAGGATGGGACACTCACCAAGCTTGCGCAACTGAAAACCCCCGCTGGCCCTGTCATGTCTGCCATGTACTCGGCACCTGGGGTCTTGGAACGCAAGTTCCTTGCTGTGGCACACTAGTAAGTTTCGATCGAATCTCTAGAGATAGTTGCATGCCACGTGGTACGAGCTGCTGACTTTGTTCTGGCATTATAGCTCAGGATCCTCTGTCACGACGTATTCTGCGGACCCTATCCCACGGGGGGTGCTGTAGTCTGCCAGACTCCAGGTTAGGGCTTGGGTCTTAACTATGGTACCTCAAAGTACGGCCACGCCTGACTCCAGGTTCTTTTCCTCGCCAGACTCCTGAGGTCTAGTCAGCTCCGATGATCGGTCTAAGGCTTTTATAGATTATAGAGGTATATATGAGGTATCTCCCATTTGCTTCGGAGCTTGCACAGCTTTCTAGTTATTGGGTTATACGCGTTTAAAGCATTTTGGTCTTGTACCTCCTTGTACCTTTTTGGGTGGTTACAGTCCTATAGGTTTGACGTTTACTCCGCGACCACGGGCTACGTATTGCTCCGATCGGTCTATAAATTAGACACGGTCTATTTAACCATTAGATCTACGACGTGTGAAAGTTTGACTAAAATCAGACTAATAATGGTGGTGTGGTAGATGATCAAAAATTGGTAAAAAGTTTTGATGGGGTCACCCGGTCGCAGTACTAACGTTCGATATTTACTCTACGACCATGGGCTACGTATTACTCCGATCAGTCTATAAATTAGACACGGTCTATTTAACTATTAGATCTAGGAATTGTGAAAGTCTTATAATGATCGGACTAATAATGGTGGTGTGGTGGATGATCAAAAATAGGTGAAACCCTTACATGCGTTGCGACCGACGGGATTTATTACCGTAATCGGATACCCACCCTTATCTATGATAGCCCTTACTAAATAGATTACCCCGTATTCGTACCTTACACCCGGTATTTTACTCTCATCGCCTACGTGAACGGCGGCCACGTGACTAGAAGGGCGTAGCTAGTACGTCGGGCACCATAACTAGCTAGTCCCGTACACTACGAATTAGTAAGGGGTTCATTCGATAGAGAAAAGTCAGCTGATTTCAAATATCCTATCCCACGGGGGGTGCTGAACTCTGCCAGAGTTCAGGTTAGGGCTTTGTCTTAACTATGTTACATAAAAATACCACCACGCCTGAGTTCAGGTTCTTTTCCTCGCCAGGGTTCAGAGGTGAGGTTAGCTCCGATCGATCTAAGTCTTTCATAGCTTATAGATATATACGTGACGTATCTCCGATTTGCTTCGGAGCTTGCACAGCCTTATGGTTCTTAAGATATTCACGTTTGAAGTTTTTTCATGATGTACCTTAAAGTACTTTTTTGGGTGGTTGCAGTACTATAGGGTTTGCACTTACTCGGCGACTACGGGCTATCTCGTCGTCCGATCGGTCTATAAATTCAAGACGTTCTATTTAACTAGATACTCTAAGAACTGTCAAAGTTTGAATCCGATCAGACCAATAATGATGGTGTGGTTAATAATCAAAATTGGGTGAAAAGTTTTGTTAGGGTGCGACCGACGGGATTTGTTACCGTAACCCTAATACGGCACCTTATCTATGGTAGTCCTTAGTAAATAGATTACAATGTATCCGTTTCTTACATCCGCGTATTTTGACACATTACTACCACAAAGGCAAGCACCCGGGTAGCCTCTACGTATATATAAAGGTTTAACCCACTATATCTAAGGCTGATCATTTACTATAAAAGCTTATTCGATAGAGAAAAATTAGCTGATTTCAAATATACTACTCTTGAATTGGTAGGTCTAATATCGGGTGAGTTATTAGGCTTTAAACATTTTATTACTAGTAAAAGGTAGTATATCATGGTCTATACTATATAGTAGTAGATTATTAGCTAGTAGGCTATAGGCTAGACCTAATTAGGATGCTAGGAAGCCTTATTTGCTAGTAGTAAAATTTTAGACTATTATAGTAGAGATATACATATCGGAGTGTAGAGATATATATAAGTGAGAGTACCACCTAATATCTATCTAAAGCATGGTTTTTAACACTTTTTCCACTAATCGGGAATAGTCTAACCAATCACTTCCTAGCATTATTACTATTATTATTGTATAATTAGATAGCCCGTACTTTTCCTAGTATTATACTACTAAGCTTACTCCGGGGGGTCTACTATGACCTTAGATATAGGGGTGTGTATTACCTCTTTACATTATTACCTAGTACGTTATTACTAGTAGGTGTACTACTTAGATATTTACTATATAGAGAGAGTAGTGTATAGTCTATATACTATGTTCGTCCTAGGACGGGGGGTCTACTATAGCAAAAGTTATACGCCT
>NW_019173450.1:0-5962 GCF_001773325.1 Penicillium arizonense | reverse complement strand
GTCCCGTACTGTTTTAACATCAGCCCTACAATGGCATATCCGCCAATAGCAGGTCCAGCGTAAAACAAAACAATATAAGCGAGTAGCCAAGCGTCCGGATGTTTTGCGTTTCGTAGTGCTCCAAATCTTCCATGTGGAACAAAGAATGTATACGGAGAATCATGCTGACAAAGGGGGGGGAGTAATGCACCGATTAAAATTCCCATCGCGAGCCAAAATTGGGTCAGCACTCGTTGCGCTAGGGTGCTTTCACCGGCTTGAAAATGAGTGAGAGAACCGATAACAGCGTATGGAATCGCCCCAAAGATATAACATGTCAAGAAATAAACAAAATAAATGCTTTTTTGATCCCAGCCTCGAGTGCCACTGGTGCTAAAAGAAGCGCATGCTGGAATTTGCAGTGTCTCATTTGCATCTTGATCAATTGAAACAGTCTTCTGAGATGAGTCAGATTCTTGAGGCGAAGCAGCCGTTTGAGACGAAAATGTGCAGATAAGCTTATTATCTGGCTTTTCGAATGTGCACGGTATGATGTCAGGTTGTATAAGTCTCCCAACTTTTCCATCGAAACCAATTTGACCGCTAGCATTATTGTCGTTGTTTGCAATTGCTTCGGCTTCCTGGAGCTCAAATGAATCGACTAAATAGAGGGCTGGGTAATCTGGTGTTACCGAATTGCCAGCTATATTGACGGTAGACACGATCAGGTAGGGTAGAACTGTCCAACCGAAAGCTGCGTAGCTAAACATACTGATCTGGGCTCCATTGGTTGTGCGAACCAATGTAGCTATCGCAAAGATGATTTGAACAGCAGCAGCTATTTCCTTAACAATATTATATGATGATGAGAGAGTCATCTGCCTGGCTTTTTTGTTCGTTGAGTCGCTCGCATTAGCGTTTAGTAGATTTGATTGCACGACGGCATTAGGTGGTAGAATTGCGATGCCATATCCCTTAGGTGGAAGAATGTGTAGTCTATGAACCCGTCTAGACCAAAAGCTTGACTGCAAATCTATTATATGAAGGTCCGTGCCAGAGGAGATTTGCCAGCGGTAATTCCCGTTGTCTTTTGGGATAGGTACGCCTTTGACTATCTGGTTGACCCGCGGTTCCCAGGTGTTTGTGCGGACAACAGTGCACAATGCGCCGCACCGAGCGGCTCTAGTAAGCTTATCCCGATATAGAATACCACAGCGAACGGTAGCTTCGATGCCTCTTGAAATACCGTAATAAGGGAAGAAAAGAGAGGAAACGATGCTAAAGATAGTTGAGCGAAGCCCCTCGCCTGGTAGGGATTTAACGGTCGCCGCATGTGCAACGTAGTTGACGAGGTAAAAGAGAACAAAACTATACCATCGAGTTGGTACGCAAACAAGATGTGGGTCTTTATGCTGGAATGCATTTTCAGGTACAGTGATATTCATCACTTTCTCAAGTGGGAGTGCATAAGCATTCAAAATATTCAGGCTCAAAGCCAGAAGTGATGTGATGGCATATCTAGCGCCCGACATATTTGATATAAGGCCGGATGAAGAAGGTTTGATTGGCTTCAAATTAAATCAGAACGTGCTTATCCTCATCCATCTTATATCTTGCTCAGTGATGTCCGGTCTAGATCTAGCGTCCCATCTTAGCATCTTGATAATGAAGATTATACGTCACTCACTAAGCCTATGTTGGGTCTAGAATATGCTTCTATGAAGGTGGCGATGTTAATACTTCGATGGTTTGTTGTTCTGGTAGAGGCATAAGTAACTTATCTTGTGACTCTTCCGGGTCGGAGATAGAGACGGGGGGATAGGAACCTTGGGACAGACTATAGCAACAGAATCTGAGAACGGTCTAGAAACGAAGTTTTTACGGGTATGTATAGGTATTAAAGAAAATTGATAGCTAGGTCCTATAGTTAATTTTTTACGCCTTAACACTAGGCAGTCGAACTCAGCCTCTAAGCTAAGATAGCTTGAATGAGATCTCTCGTTTTTCGCGAGTAGTCTTATCACTTTGATGTTTGTTATGTTTTAGCGCGGCCAAATACATGGGCTTTTTAAATAAAGCCACGTTACACGGTATTCCTGTTAGCTCAAAAGTGTGATCATACAATATATGTTTTGACATCACGAAACATTGGATTGCTACAATTCCGGCGGGAGACAGGTCTAGGCAAACTCAATTTCCGAGGCTGGTCCATAATTGCGTGGGGACGTGGAGACAAGGTTTGAAAGTTTATCGAGACTCCCGTGCGGCGGATGACCTAAACAAAGGTGGAATCGGCTACGGCACAAATACCCATAGTCTATTCTTTGACGCCAAATCGAAGCCCACCTGTGAAACATCCTGTCACATGATACGGCAAACATGAACGGGCTCGCAGTCTATGACAGAGTCTTTGCCAGGCTCTCCGCGGCAAAAGTGGGGCGTAGGGCTGAAATTCGTTCTTTAGGACAACATCTTGGCAGCTTAGCAGTACTATAGGGACCTTTTGCTAGGTAACGCCGGTATCGCAAGGTTCCTCGTAGCTTACTGTCAACCAGAGATTCATATGAACAAACAACGATTGAATAGTTGCCAACGGACCGGTTGGCAACAAAAGGCATGTACTTCCTGCTAATTGGAGGCGCAAAAATGTATCTCGCCACTGGGGGCTTGCATTGACGTACACGCGAATGATCGATTTTGTTTCAGACAGGTGGTGAATGTCTGTTATGAGAGGTTTGTGCAAACGCTAAGCTTGCATTTGCTAATGCATGGGCTACTTCCCTATGATCTGCTGAGTTCCTTAGACTAATGGCTTGTGTCAGACCAAAGAGTCCTCATTGAGATTGACCCCTGTATGAGGACTGTGTAAGGGTTCAAATCTAAAAAGTATAGTAAGGCAAGCTTGGGAGAAACTCTTGGGCGCCTAGAATCAACCCCCGCCACTTGGTCAAAGTGATACCAAACCTCGGCGTGACGCGATTCTGTTAACCACTTGATTTGGGACTGACCGTGAACATTCAGATTTCGACCATACTCTGTTTTTCCCACCATCTAAGAATCCCCTTTCTTGCTCTGGCTCGTACGAAATAGAAATTTTTCTGCGTTGAAATCCAACACGTTTTAGGGTCGTTGGTGGTCTTTGGCTGATAATATCGTAGCTATTGCGGGACCCGGTAAAAGGCAGCTTGGTCTCTCAGGTAGAGTATCGTTTCCTTCAGGTTATTATAGTTGTCAAACATCGCGACAGCTGAAAGTAACACATTTCATATTGAAAGTCCGGGTCTAAGGATGCATCTGGCGATAGCTCCATGGAAAACAAAGGAGTGAAACACTGATGCATTGACCGCAATGATGCGGACCCGAAAGACGCTACTCTGGTGACTCGTGTTATCAGAGTTGAGGAATTCCATCTTAGGCTGTTTAGGCCTGGGGTTTTATTTTCGAGACGCGTTGTGCGTTTGGATCTATCTACTTGAGTCGCGCCAATCCGACCCAAAAACCAGCGTCATAGCAAATGACGTTACAAACACCTCTGAATTGCGTAGTATTCTCAATTGCTGTCCATGAAACGTCAAGTTCCCTTCAGTTAAGTTCAACATCAAAATTCTTATTATGTAGCAATCATAACTTGCACTAGCTTTATCTGACTTAAGTTGGTGACCAAGGGTTTTGCTGCAGAACCCATTGGGTATGAAAATTTGCCCCGTAGCCGATTCCACCTTTGTTTAGGTCATCCGCCGCACGGGAGTCTCGATAAACTTTCAAACCTTGTCTCCACGTCCCCACGCAATTATGGACCAGCCTCGGAAATTGAGTTTGCCTAGACCTGTCTCCCGCCGGAATTGTAGCAATCCAATGTTTCGTGATGTCAAAACATATATTGTATGATCACACTTTTGAGCTAACAGGAATACCGTGTAACGTGGCTTTATTTAAAAAGCCCATGTATTTGGCCGCGCTAAAACATAACAAACATCAAAGTGATAAGACTACTCGCGAAAAACGAGAGATCTCATTCAAGCTATCTTAGCTTAGAGGCTGAGTTCGACTGCCTAGTGTTAAGGCGTAAAAAATTAACTATAGGACCTAGCTATCAATTTTCTTTAATACCTATACATACCCGTAAAAACTTCGTTTCTAGACCGTTCTCAGATTCTGTTGCTATAGTCTGTCCCAAGGTTCCTATCCCCCCGTCTCTATCTCCGACCCGGAAGAGTCACAAGATAAGTTACTTATGCCTCTACCAGAACAACAAACCATCGAAGTATTAACATCGCCACCTTCATAGAAGCATATTCTAGACCCAACATAGGCTTAGTGAGTGACGTATAATCTTCATTATCAAGATGCTAAGATGGGACGCTAGATCTAGACCGGACATCACTGAGCAAGATATAAGATGGATGAGGATAAGCACGTTCTGATTTAATTTGAAGCCAATCAAACCTTCTTCATCCGGCCTTATATCAAATATGTCGGGCGCTAGATATGCCATCACATCACTTCTGGCTTTGAGCCTGAATATTTTGAATGCTTATGCACTCCCACTTGAGAAAGTGATGAATATCACTGTACCTGAAAATGCATTCCAGCATAAAGACCCACATCTTGTTTGCGTACCAACTCGATGGTATAGTTTTGTTCTCTTTTACCTCGTCAACTACGTTGCACATGCGGCGACCGTTAAATCCCTACCAGGCGAGGGGCTTCGCTCAACTATCTTTAGCATCGTTTCCTCTCTTTTCTTCCCTTATTACGGTATTTCAAGAGGCATCGAAGCTACCGTTCGCTGTGGTATTCTATATCGGGATAAGCTTACTAGAGCCGCTCGGTGCGGCGCATTGTGCACTGTTGTCCGCACAAACACCTGGGAACCGCGGGTCAACCAGATAGTCAAAGGCGTACCTATCCCAAAAGACAACGGGAATTACCGCTGGCAAATCTCCTCTGGCACGGACCTTCATATAATAGATTTGCAGTCAAGCTTTTGGTCTAGACGGGTTCATAGACTACACATTCTTCCACCTAAGGGATATGGCATCGCAATTCTACCACCTAATGCCGTCGTGCAATCAAATCTACTAAACGCTAATGCGAGCGACTCAACGAACAAAAAAGCCAGGCAGATGACTCTCTCATCATCATATAATATTGTTAAGGAAATAGCTGCTGCTGTTCAAATCATCTTTGCGATAGCTACATTGGTTCGCACAACCAATGGAGCCCAGATCAGTATGTTTAGCTACGCAGCTTTCGGTTGGACAGTTCTACCCTACCTGATCGTGTCTACCGTCAATATAGCTGGCAATTCGGTAACACCAGATTACCCAGCCCTCTATTTAGTCGATTCATTTGAGCTCCAGGAAGCCGAAGCAATTGCAAACAACGACAATAATGCTAGCGGTCAAATTGGTTTCGATGGAAAAGTTGGGAGACTTATACAACCTGACATCATACCGTGCACATTCGAAAAGCCAGATAATAAGCTTATCTGCACATTTTCGTCTCAAACGGCTGCTTCGCCTCAAGAATCTGACTCATCTCAGAAGACTGTTTCAATTGATCAAGATGCAAATGAGACACTGCAAATTCCAGCATGCGCTTCTTTTAGCACCAGTGGCACTCGAGGCTGGGATCAAAAAAGCATTTATTTTGTTTATTTCTTGACATGTTATATCTTTGGGGCGATTCCATACGCTGTTATCGGTTCTCTCACTCATTTTCAAGCCGGTGAAAGCACCCTAGCGCAACGAGTGCTGACCCAATTTTGGCTCGCGATGGGAATTTTAATCGGTGCATTACTCCCCCCCCTTTGTCAGCATGATTCTCCGTATACATTCTTTGTTCCACATGGAAGATTTGGAGCACTACGAAACGCAAAACATCCGGACGCTTGGCTACTCGCTTATATTGTTTTGTTTTACGCTGGACCTGCTATTGGCGGATATGCCATTGTAGGGCTGATGTTAAAACAGTACGGGAC
>NW_019173449.1:0-5978 GCF_001773325.1 Penicillium arizonense | reverse complement strand
GCAGTTGCATGCAGGAAGCCCGAGAAGAGACCATACATGCCGCTAAGTAGAGCCAGGTCATGCAGGGATGCAGCGCCCGCATCCTCACTGACAAAGACACACTTAGCTAGCATCAACATATCAGGCTCGCTGGCCTTGAATGCTTGTTGTGACCCGCTGTACAGAACCAGAGCATGAGGTGAACCAATCATGGAAGGAGTAGCCATGATTCCGCCATGGACGTATCGAGCACCGTGACCAACGATCAGGTCTGACATCTTGCGAGCTTGGTCAGGTGTTCCATTTGTTAGGTTGACGATTGTCTTGCCTTGTAGTTGGTCAAGAGCGCCGGCGAGGGTTGTTTGGACAGCGGCGTTGTCGAGGAGGCAGATAATGATCAGGTCACTTGCATTGATACCGTCCACCGCTGTTTGGGCAATATTTGCGCCCTTGTCGAGCAAAGGGCTTGCTTTTTCTGGAGATCGATTCCATACAGCGACTTTGTATTTCTTTTCGAGGAACCGAGCGGCCAGGGCCGTTCCCATGGCCCCAAGACCAAGTATGCTAACAGATGACATTCTAATAAGACTTTCAGAGGGAAGGCTGACTTTGCTGCTGAATGCGCTCAGGGAAACCCGACTGGATTTATATGTGAGGTCCGTTCTATGTGGTTCCATGTTGGTACCTGTATGCTTGGCAGCCAAGACTTGCTTTGAAATCACTGCGGATATATCTCGTATTTTACAAATCAGCAGAAGAATGCCAAGTACATTGACTCATTTCTTGATATTCCCAATATAAGGCAATTCAGCTACAGAAGTTAGAAGTACAGGCAACGTAATCCACGGCCGAGCGAGTCACACGGTCGAGCCGGTCACCCTAGGCTACTAATTATTGATGAACGACCTAAGGTCGTGAAAAGCCTGAGGAATAAATAAATTAAACTATAGACTATTGTATCCCCTTACCAGTATCGTGAAAAGGAGCTGGTATTAGTACGGGTAGGTATAAACCTTGTTATTTTCCTGTATCATGTGATTAGGGTTTGAAAGAGCATTTCCATCTTTCCGACTTGGAAGGCGAAGTCAGGCGCTGCTGTACGTGCCAACAGTTGATACCCAGCTTTCCAGATTCAAGCTGGTGCACATCTTATAGCGATGCATACGTATGTATAGGTTCCGAGCGAAAAATATTAGCAAAGTGGATAATAAGAGTCCCGAGCAGGGTGGTTAAGAAACGAAGTATATCGAAAGACCACTAAGAGTTCCTGCAAATAAGCCTTTTAGAGGGAGGATCTGCTGCGTCGCAACTTGAAAGTGGTAAGTCTGAACTCTTCAACCAACAGCTGAAATTGACTGTCACTTCCGCACTTGATGGGCTGGATCCCTTTCATGGACACACGTACTTCAAATAAAGCATAACAGTGAAATGGGACGCGGGGCACGCAAACTGAGCAATTATGCTTATAATAGCATTTCAAAATACACATACTTATTAGGACTCGGCCTATACCGGATAAAGAACTTCTGTTTCGTCCTGATTCCGAGTCCTATTCCAAAAAGCACGGACCTGAGATGTATAAATTGTAGTAATTTCTCTAGGCTTTAATGACAGACTTCGCAGCGAGGTTCCGGATCGCTCGTTACACCATGGAAAGTGGTCTAGTGATCACACTATTTGGACGACACATCGCTAAAGCGTTGTCGCGGCACGATCGTACTCTCGGTTCCTGCTGACCCTGTTGTTTGAATTCAATATATCCAGTAAAGGAAACGGTAGTCTCATGCCAGATATTACTGATATTATATGAGGCTGATTGGGACTTTTTATGCTGTGAAAACGTAGTGTGCATACACATGCATTTTTGTGCGGGCTGATTGCTCGCATCCCCGACAGTACAATCGAAGGGCATACATTTAGTGCGTTTGCGGTAACGCTCCACGGAGTCCAGCATATAAAACAGTCCTCAATCTTTTGAGTTCCAGGTTCTCGTCCCGACACGCTGCTTGGTAGGGGCCCTATTCTGTTTCAGATCTCAGACTTAGGCTTTTTCCTTTTCCTATAAAATGCCAGGTCACTGCTGATACCTTTCTTAACCTTCCTGCACGTTGTTACTCCACCGCTCAGTTTGGGGAAGAAAAGATCACACATGGCAAAGAATCCCAAGCCTCCTCAGGGTGACGCAGATATCATGTCTGACGGAGTACAGCGGCATGTTGCACCGCCGTCTTATTCCCTTCGTTCTACTGGCTCGATATCCAAGGATGGAGGAAATTCTCACAAACCGGTGACTAGATCACACACAATTTTGGTACGCCAATGCTCGCCTTTTTGCTCGTACTTTGTTATGGCTAGAACTGCCGTAATGGTACCCGTTTCATTTGAATGCACTTTACTTACTATACCAGACGTCCTCCGTTACGAAGAAGCCCAAGAGGAAAAATGACAAAGCGGCGCATACAAAGTGTCTCCGGGTGATGAGCAATATTGAACAGGAGTTTCAAGAAGTGCTTGAGGAGAGAGATGGAGAGAACCTCAATCTTTCTCAGTTGCTGGACAAGCTCAAAGCCGAGAAAGCGCAAAGGAGTTCGGAATTGCAAATCGCAGTCACGGCAAGGAATACTGCCTTAGCCGAGCACCAGAGGCTTCAGCGGGAGATTTGCCAATTGCAGCAGCAGCTGGAATCCACAAACACCGCGCTGCAAGATCAGGTCCCGTGGAATGATATACAGCTAGTGTTGGATCAGGCGCACACAGAGCTGGTATCCGCGACCACTCGATTCTGGAGCGCAATCGACACCCTCCAGAACAGACGACTGGCATCCTATTTGCCAGGCTCCGGAATGATCCAGGCAGGATGGCCCGATCAGGGTGGCGCAGGTACGCTTGGCCACGATATGCTCCCCAGCATCTCCCAATCGAACAATGACAACGTCCAACTTGGTACTCAACATGAACTACCTACGACCAACTGAGATGAACCTTTGTCTGACAATTAGGGTGCGTTGGTATGAGTAGGTCAATGTCCTGCAGAAGACGGCCTTTGCAATGTAGTCGACGAGCAGATACTTCTTGAAGAACCATTTTCCTACCTTCTGATTATATATGCCACGTGCCAAACCGTGACTGTTGTAAATTCTGTTAATCAACCTCAAGGGGAGGGCTGCGTGCTTTTGTAACTTGAGCACGCGCAAGCACCGGTGCCTCGATACAGTATTCAGCATCACACCGCTCAAGGCCGAGACGCTCAGATACGCTTTAGATGAGAGAAAGGACCTAGTCTCGCTGGCCTGCGGATTTGTTACTCACGTGGTCTCCTCATGTCGTAAGGAAACGGATTCTAATTGAACGATCCGAATATTGCTAATATCTTGGCTCTCATTTCGCGGAGAAGCCCACGCTTCTATTGCGCATTATAGTCATTATTTCCTCTCGGCATTCAGCCGAAGCTTGCCGTAGTATCCTGGTTCAGTTCAATCACAAATAGCAATTGCTCGTTGAGTGGGACATCGCAAGTCGATAGATGTGGCACGTTGAACCACTGCGCGAGTATCAACCGCGAATGGCGGCACCTCAATAGCCGCAACCAATCTTTGATCATTTGTTACATGCTGCATGATCCTTGAGCACTAACTACCATAGTCTTATCTTTCATGGGCTTTTCCTCACTTATACAGACCAAGTAAAAGCTTAGTGGGCCAGGCAATACAAATCAGCTGCAATGATGGAACTAATCAGACGTTCAATCTACTCGGTAAGATGTAGTGGCTCGCGACTATAGCCCGTCGGTTCAGGAGAGCCATCTCGGCACAGTTCATATACCAGTCATATTTTCCGTCTGCACAGCTAAGGGAAGCATAGGTGAGATACGAAGACCCAAGGCAACGACAAACGATACATCACTCGCCATGGCATCAGCTTGGCATTGAGTCAATCGAGCCTTGTTCAGTGACGTCCAATCCAGCCTCGATGATGAGGATGTTCATATTCTGTCGGTTGAGCTGGTGGTCATACTTCAAGACATAATTTACCCTAGTAAATCAAGCTTGAATCGCATCACTTCTGCCGACGCAGGGATCGCCCGATCTTCTGGCCCTCTATAGCTTTGTTTGAACCCTGCCTGGTTCCCTTCTGGATCTCACTTTCGACGATCGCCAATCGACCATAAATGTCGGCCAGATCGTTGCGAATGGTTTCATTCCAGGTGGCTTGGTCATGCGATGAGCGCTCAATAGACCTGCGGAGACGGTTAGCGCTTTACATTGTCACTCAAGATGGACCAGAACTGACCGCATCCGGTTATCTAGTCTGGATGTTGTTAGCAAGCTCATCGTAAATTATGTCCTTGACAGGATTGTACTTACTCCGTCAGACATTTAAGAGCAACCGAATTGCTGTCTCCGGAAAGCTGAGTCTCCCCGCGCGTTTCCAAGTCGGTTACGTGTCCAAACACAGTCTTCCGCTGTCGTGCAGCTTCTTGCTCGGTCTCGTCAGCTGAGGTGCTATTGTCCTGGTCGCCAGAGTCGTGTTCCTCCTGAAAAGTTGACTCGTCCTCTGTGGTATCGCCTGTAGCGGACCTGGATGGACTACCAGTATCTTCAGACTCAGAGGACGACAAGGACAATGCACGTTGCAATCGGCTTCGAAAGTTTTGTCGTCGAGGAGTGTGCGAGACTTTTCGAATTCCGCCCATACTTGCGTCTGAGATACGCAGGGGTGACGAGTGGTCTTAGTTCTGATTTCCTGTGATAGGAGGAGGCGCTCCGGCTTTATAGCATGTTGTATTCCGGGACCAGATTTGAGTGTTTACTTGCTCGTAATTGAGGAGGGGATCGCAAGCGCACGCATTTTTCACTCCTACCGTAGATATCTATTTCAAATACTGCACATTTTGAACAATGTCTCACTAAGAGGCGGGTCAGACAATATATTTCAACGAATTGGTGAAACAATGGGGAATTGTCAACAAGAACGGGCTCTTGTGGCCGCGTTCAACGTTGTTGATTCTCAACGAAGCAGAGTGCATCAAAAGTTGAGGCATTGTTGATTCTCAACGAAACGTAGTGCATCAATGAGGGCCTTTTGGTCTTCAGAACTTTGAAGTGGTGCGAGTAGTGAGAGTCTGATACCGGCTCACCAGGCTAGGCCAAAGCTCATAACACACAGTAGTCGGCTTTTACCTGCCACACACACCACACTATAACCTTTTAAACTCAACAACCTTACGCCTTCCAGATCACTTTCTGCTGTTTTGTTCACCCGTTTTCGGCTACTTTCGCAACTTGCCCGAGCATCACCATGTCCCAACGTAGCGCACACGGCTGGCCAGAATGGGAGGAGAAAAATCTTCTCCCTTGGTTGGATGCCCATCGGGAGCTGTCGTGGAAAGCTCTCTCCGACGCATACTATGAAGAATATCAGGTGCATCGAAGCGTTGAATCTTTACGAGGGAAAAAGTACCATATTCTGCGAAAGCAGAGTCGCACTGGCGCCAAATCTTCCCAGAATCGAGGCAAACCAAAGCGAGCAAGCGCTGTGCGACGCTCTGTGGTTGATAGCGCTTCACAGTCGGGTCTTCCAGCGAAGACCCCTGCCCAAAGGAACATCGACAAATGTTTTCAAACAATTCTAGCGGCCGACCCTAACCAGCCTGACGACAGCAAAAACCCAACTCAAACGAACCCTATTTCAGGTACGAAACACTTAATCTTCTCATATTACATGCTGACCCTTTGTCACAGAATACGTGACGCCAGCACCGCTTCCGTACCGGCCTAAAAGAACACGGTCATCCTGGAGGTGGGACTATGTGCATCGTGTCTGTGCCGCCAGGAAGCTGAGATACCGGCGAACAGAGCATGCACTTTAGCAGCATTTCATCGGCTGGAGCGCTACATTGCGATGTCGAAGGAACAGTGGCCAACTATCTTGATAAACTAGTCCTGGTACATGTTACTATAATAAAGGCTGTGATCAGCAATGAAGCCTCAGCATGAGAA
>NW_019173448.1:0-6075 GCF_001773325.1 Penicillium arizonense | reverse complement strand
GCAAACTTCGCTCCTGCCGTGATTCCCAATATAAAGGACCCACAAGCAGTGGATGCACAGACCGTCTGCCCGGGGTACACTGCTTCCAATGTCCAGCAGACTTCCTCTGGCTTCACCGCTTCTCTTGCCCTTGCAGGAAATTCATGCAATGTCTATGGTACCGATATTGACGCTTTGAGTCTCACTGTCGAGTATCAACGTGAGGATCGATTGCATGTTTCGATCGTGCCAACCCACATCGGCGCAGAGAATGCAACCCACTACATTATTCCTCCGGGTTATCTGGCCGAAGCGGAAGTCGAGGAGTCCAACGTCGTCTCGGGCTTGGAATTCTCCTGGACTAATGACCCAAGCTTTGGATTTGAAGTGACCAGGAAGTCGACAAAGGATGTTCTTTTCTCTACCAAGGGAACAAAGCTTGTGTTTGAAAACCAGTTTGTTGAATTCAAGAGCTCCCTTCCTGAGAACTACAATCTGTATGGATTGGGCGAGTCGATCCATGGATTTAAACTGGGAAACAACTACACCAAGACCTTCTATGCGGCAGATGCTGGCGCCACAGTTGATATGTAAGACCACTATAGGTTATTCTCGATATATCTGCTAATGGAGATACAGCAACGTTTACGGCGCCCATCCTTTCTATTTGGAGACCCGTTACTTTACGGAGGGTGCTGACGGCAAGCTCACACTGGTAACAAGCGACGAAACCAGTCCAAACTCCAACTACACATCATTGTCCCATGGAGTGTTTTCTCGAAATGCGCATGGCCAAGATATCTTGATGCAGGAAGACAGCATTACTTACCGGGCTCTTGGTGGCAGCATCGACCTATACTTCTTCCCAGGCCCAAGTCAACCAGAAGTCACCAAGTCATACTTGACTACTGTCGGCCTGCCTGCGATGCAGCAATACTGGACCTTTGGTTTCCACCAATGTCGGTGGGGATACAAGAGCTGGGCAGAACTTGAGGATGTTGTGAACAATTACACGCACTTTGAGATCCCAATGGAAACTATTTGGTAAGTTACCTAACTCTCTGACTCTCGCAACTTTCCGCCGAATAAATGGACAAAGTCCCAACAGAAAAAAAAAGGCAGCTCGACTGACAATATTTCTTCAAGGACTGATATTGACTGGATGCTTCGTTACCGCGACTTTGAAAACGACCCTGAAGGGT
Source organism: Penicillium arizonense (assembly GCF_001773325.1). Lineage (NCBI taxonomy): Eukaryota > Fungi > Ascomycota > Eurotiomycetes > Eurotiales > Aspergillaceae > Penicillium > Penicillium arizonense. The sequence goes on along the minus strand of NW_019173448.1, from coordinate 4,894 downwards.
TTGATGACGAGTCAAGCAAGGGTTTCATTCAGCGTCTCCATGACAGTGGTAGACACTATGTTCCAATCATTGATTCAGCCATTTACATTCCCAACCCGGAGGACCTGGAGGACGCGTAAGTGCTTTGATTTCCTTGCAGACTGGTTTCCTTAGGCTTACTTCCTCTAGATATCCTGTCTTCGAGAGAGGAAACGAAGCTGGAGCTTTCCTGACGAACCCGGATGGCAGCATCTATGTCGGGGCTGTCTGGCCAGGATACACTGTCTTCCCTGACTGGTTGGCCGAAGGCACTGAGCAATGGTGGATTGACGAGATGGTCAGATACCATCAGACCACCGGGTATGATGGTGCCTGGATTGATATGAGTGAAATCTCTTCCTTCTGTGTTGGAAGCTGCGGAAGTAACAACCTCACCCTCCAACCTGTGCATGTCCCTTTCGCCCTGCCTGGAGAGCCTGGAAACCCGGTTCTTATCTACCCCGAAGGATTCAACAAAACCAACGCCACTGAGGCTGCCTTTGCTTCATCAGCACGCGCTTCCTGGTCCAGTGCTTACCCGACCACTTCCGCCACCTCTTCCGCTTCTTATGTCCGCACCACCCCTACCCCGGGTGTTCGTGATGTCAACTACCCCCCCTACGCGATCAACAATGTCAAGGGTCCCTTGGCTGTGGCTGCTATCTCGCCCAACGCAACCCACGCAGATGGCACACTCGAATATGACATGCACAACCTTTGGGGTCATGGTATCCTCAAGGCTACATACAATGCTCTCTCTGCTATTTCCCCCGATGCGCGGCCCTTCATTCTTGGTCGCTCAACATTTGCCGGTTCCGGATCGTACGCCGCCCACTGGGGTGGTGACAACTGGTCCAACTGGCCAAGTATGATCTTTTCCATCCCGCAAGCTCTTTCCATGTCGCTACTGGGAATTCCCATGTTCGGAGCTGACACATGTGGATTTGCCGATAACACTGATATGGAGCTGTGCAACCGCTGGATGCAATTGAGCGCTTTCTTCCCCTTCTACAGAAACCATAACATTATTGGTGCCATCAGCCAGGAAGCATACAGATGGTCCTCTGTTATAGATGCCAGCAAGACGGCTATGGCTATCCGATACCAGCTTCTACCTTACATGTACACGCTCTTCTACCACGCCCACACAAAGGCTGAGACAGTCATGAGGGCTCTCGCTTGGGAGTTCCCTCACGACCCATCTCTCGCTAATGCGGATCGCCAGTTCATGCTGGGTCCGTCTATCATGGTTATTCCCGTCCTCGAACAGGGCGCAACATCTGTTAACGGTGTCTTTCCTGGCCTTATCGAAGGCGAGGAAGTCTGGTATGACTGGTACAACAACACCGCCATCCCCGTGCCTTCCCAAGCCAACACAACCATTCCCGCCCCTCTCGGCCACATTCCCGTCTATGCCCGTGGAGGTTCCGTCTTGCCCCTTCAGCAAGCTGCTCTCACTACCAGAGACGCACGGAACAGCCCCTGGGATATCCTGGTTGCACTGGCCAAGGATGGCAGTGCAACTGGAAAGCTCTACCTTGACGATGGAGTCAGCGTTACACCCGACGCCACGCTTCATGCAGAATTCAAGGTTGAGAACAGGAAGCTTGAAACCATCATTGAGCATGGTGGATGGGTTGAAGAGAACAGTCTGAGAAACGTTACCATTTGGGGCGTTGAGAAGACAAAGAGCCCAATCAAGTTCAACGGAAAGGTTGTGTCCGCCAAGAACGTCCACTTCAATGGTGACAAGCATACTTTGGTCGTTTCTCTGTCCAGTGCCTCGGCTTGGACTGGAAAGGGGTGGTCATTGGAATGGTAGATTCAAAATGAATCACACTATTGGTGGGGGTCTGAGGGGAACTGACCTCTCAATACGTTGAGAAGAGTATCTGGCCTTTTCGGCCAGGTTAGAAGGTGGATGTTCGTGGTGGATAGATTTGAATTACATGACTATTCTTTAGAAACAATAATTCAAGCAGTTGGAGATATTCTATCGCACGGTCATTTTCCCTATACCATATCCCTTATCCGTAGTCTCTAATATTCCAAGTCATTAGATAGTAAACAATGTGGAACTGGGGCCCATGTATACACAGCCGGAAAGAAGTCGTCCAGATACGTATGCAGTGGCTTGGCTTGTGTGAAATTACGTATTGGGAAATAGTCATGCTTTAGACCACATATGACACCTCGAATAGTAATCAATCAACAAATATCATGAAACATCATTGAAACGCGCCCCTCAGGGGGAGAATGCTTGACCCTCTGAACTTTATCCACTAGGAATTGGGGGGCCCGCTTGTAACCCACGCTCTCGGGTGTCGCCAAAATCACTCACCCTCATGAAACCCCATAGGATCCTAACCAAAAGTGATGATGAAATCGACCCGTCGGAAAGTAAGTACTACCGATCATTCGGCGGAAGGCTAATGTATGCAGGTACTGTCCCAAGACCCTGTCTATGTCTCTCACCTCTATCTCTTTCACTAGCAATCCTTAGAAAGCTTAACCAAAATCCTGATAAATTCCGCATCTTACGGGTCAAAGGGGAAACAGCATGTCGGACACCAGAGTATCGAGTATTGAATTCAACACATTGACCCGATATCTCAACCTGCCCCCAACATGTCGGCCATGCAAAACGGCCTCACGAGCCACATGGGCAGGCCAGTGGCGCCAGTGCGCCTTATGGGGCTGATAATTGGTTCCGCTTGATCTAATTTACCTTGAATAAATACTAGTCCATACACTTTTAAATTGTTCTGATAGAACTCACCCACCACATTTCCGTGCATGATATATTTTGATTGACGAACGGGGAAACTTCGGAGGCTTCGTTAAGCGATACAAAGTCCTCGTAAAAAGCTAAGTTTAGACGTAAGATGTGCTTCGCACGACATCTCCCCACTTTGTCTCTAGATTTATCAGACCCGTGGCACGAAATTTGAAACAGCTAGCCCTCGTAACTGGATGGCGATGGAACTCTCCCATCCGGACATTTCTTTTACGTATGGCGTGTTTAAGGAAGGATGCGGCCTAATAAGGCTAGTGCTTTGATCTGACTCAGCTCTATGCATCCATGTCAGAATATATATCTACAGGATTGATGCAGTCAGCGTCTAGACCTGGAAATTATTAATTCAGATTTTAACTGAAACAAAACTTAGTGGCTAACCTTATCTTCGCCAAGACCCGTACCATGGGTTTGCCTAGAATAAGCTCGGCATGCCGACAACTTCCCGCCCGAGACAGAGCTCGGGAGCGGGCCCCGTGTCACTGATGTTCTCATCCGTCTTGGTCCGGAATGGCGCTAGCGGTGCAACACTGCAACAAGTTGGGTCATGTCGATCAACTTGATTTAAAAAGGACTCCCTTTGCCTTCAGTTCATAAATCTCTCATTCGTTTTTATTTTCATTTACGCGTGCCACTCCTGCTGAACATTCTTTTTTCAAATTACAAAATGTATCTGAAGCACTACATTGCAGCATGTCTTTTTGTCCCGGTCGCCCTCGGTCACGGGAATTCCCCTGCCCGCTCTGTGGATCCCTTCAAGGTCTTCACAATCTCCGCCGACAATATCACGGCCAAGTTCATTCCATACGGAGCGCGCTTGATCTCTCTGCTAGTTCCAGACAAGAATGGCAATGAGCAGGACGTTGTGGTCGGCTATGACAATCCCCGTCAGTATCTGGAAGACACCGAAACCAACCATACCTATTTCGGAGCCGTCATTGGCCGCATTGCCAACCGTATCAAGAATGGCACTTTCGCGTTAGACGGAACCGCATATCACATTCCCAAGAACCATGACGGCCTGTACACGCTGCACGGCGGAGACATTGGCTATGATCAGCGAAACTGGACAGTGGTTGCATCCACACGTTCCTCTGCGACGTTTGAGCTCTACGACGCTGCATTCCAAGGCTTCCCAGGCGACGTCAAAATACGGGCTACATACAGCGTCGACACCAAGGCCACAGCTGAGAACCCGCAAGGACGTCCCCGGTTGACGACCAAGATGGTCTCCCAGGCTCTCAATCACTCCACTCCAATCATGCTCTCCAACCACATCTACTGGAACCTGAATGGTTTCCAGCAGCCGACTGTCCTCAATAACACATGGCTGCAGATGCCCCTGTCTGAGCGATTCATCGCCACGGACAGCATTCAAGTCCCTAACGGAGACATCTCGACTGTGGATGAGACCGATCACCAGACAATGGACTTTACTGCCGGCAAAATTATCGGTCGCGACATTCAATACACCCAAGGTCTTGTTGGCAGTGACGTGGGATACGACAACTGCTTTATCATTGACCGTGACTCGACCTCTGCCCAAGACGCACTTGTTACCGCTCTCCGATTGAACTCCAGCTCCACAGGAATTAGCATGGATGTTGCAACCAACCAACCTGCTGTGCAGTTCTTCACCTGTCTGAACATGGATGGAACCATTCCTGTGAAGCGTTCTCAGGTTAAGCGAAACTCCAAAATTGAGGGAGCTGCTGGATTTGTTGAGAAATATGGTTGTCTGGCGATTGAACCCGAGGGCTGGATTGATTCTGTCAACAACCCACAATGGGGCCAGGAATCCAATGTCATCTACTCTCCTGAGACCGCCCCTGCCGTGAACCTGGCCACATACACCTTCGGAACAGTTTGAGATATGTTTGTCATCATGCATTCGATCCTAGTTTTACTGGCTTTTTTGTTAATTTTAATCGTTTGCAATTTTAAAATAATTTGAATTGCCTTGCAATCTCCATTAACCTAATGTTTCTAAACGGTTTGACTTCGTATGGCGTAGCGGCTCCCTAGAGTTCAATAATCACATGTTTGCTGCTCGCTGGGGACGTTTGTTTGACAATAATA
>NW_019173447.1:0-6112 GCF_001773325.1 Penicillium arizonense | reverse complement strand
TTTCTCCATCATCATGATCCTCGCTAGTGCCTATGCAAGCGGATCTCTCGCCGGCACCCTTGAGATCATTGATATTGATGGTCAATGCGCGATATGGTCCTATGACAACCATGGCTGCACGGGATCTTCGGAATTCTTTAGCAAACTTGACGGAGATGACTGTGCAAGTAAGCAAATGCCGGAGATGGAAATCAGAAAAAGGTACTAACAAAGTTGTAGATTTGCGCGTCAAGACCGGCACCCCTCAAGGTTACCCTGTGAGTGGCGTGGGGGCTTGTGGCACGGAAAAAAATTCGTCAGTTGCATGGATTGAGGTGGAACATACTGGCCTGGTCAGCTTCTTCAATTACCAAGGCGACAAGTCAGCATGTACATTGGACAACGGACTCAAGCATGGCAGCCGATGTATTGCTACTGACACGATATCCTCCACCAAGGCGTCCTCCGCTTTGACGACACCGAGTTCTTCGTCATCAATCTCGGAGTCATCGTCGACTACCTCCCAGACCGCACCTTCTTCTGATTGTTTCGCGGATTGAGGAAACGTGAAGAACAAGTGGCAAAGTGACATCACTCTCGGGATGTACCAAGCATACCCTTCACTACTTTGTAGGTGCATGGTATTTTTGGCTTCCTGTTACTTATGTTTTCAGTGTCTGATGTAATTTCCTTGAACATTATATGTACTGAGGGTAAATTAGACGGAGATGTGGACAGCAATGCATTGAGTTAAACTGGATGGGTGTTCTGATAGATTTATGCTGATTCATAGGTTGTGATTCGATTCTGCATTTTGTTCTTTAGGTTTAGTTGGGAGAGTAGTAATAGCTTGTACTTTAGCTATGCTTTGCTTTCCAATTTGGGCGCTTCTCTTGAAGATTTCCATCGATATGATAGTATTCGAGACCTTGTCCCAATCCGACGAAAAGCAAATAAGGGACTTCCCATTTTCGGAAATTTGGGCCATGGTGATTGAATATGCCCTTTGATGTTGCAGGTTAGTTTGTGCGTTATATTGTCGTCCCAGGGATTGAACATACATATAATATGACGCTTCTTGAGTTTTCCGACGGTCTTCGAGCTCGACGACAAACAGCTCGCCAATCACGGGAGCACGGGTAATGCAAATACCAATGACAGGCTCAAGAGGTATCTTGTTACCTTGAGAATCTGCCAGAATCAGTTCCGAATTCGCATGGTTTGCTTGGAGCGACTGCCTGCTTGTCCTAGCGCATTGTTTAGTCTCTCAATTTTCTTTCTTATCACTTGGACCGAGGAATCACATACAACAGATCGCCCTGTTGGGAGTAAGAAGCTATGTCGATGGAGAAACCGTGCTTGAGATTTGCGAGTTGGGGTTGGGTTGTATGCAACTCCCTGCAGTGGTATTCGACCTCTAGCACCCGCACGTAAAGTGGGTTTACGAGTGCAGCCTTGCTACTATCATCGACGGGCGTGGCGTAAGTTCTTGCTACGGTATTTTTCCGGAAGCCAACATATCCCGGACGACCGCTACGGAACGTGCTATCACTCGTGGATTGCTGATTCCGCAGTGCAAATATTTTTATCGGCAGGGACTCTCGCAGGGCGGTCTTTGGGCCGATTGGTCGGTTTGGGGCCCTAACAAGGAGTCATCAGCAAACTGGTAACGATTTCTCAGTTCTGGACCGTACTCAAGATCTCTTGAGATTTGTTAGAATGAGGTTTCCCAATTGCGAATAATCGGTCGACTATTGTGAAACAATTTGTTGTATAAAGCTCCCCGCTAACTTTGTCGAGTATTCTCGCAAGGTCCTGGTGGTCGTAGTTTCTCATAACGCATGCTAGGACTTCGGATTTCTCTGGACATATATTAGCATTAGTGCTAAAACAGTGCATGGGGTACGACTGACCGGATTCTTCCATACCAGGGGTTTTTTGGAAGCCCCATTCAATAGTAGTGGGCCACCACTTAGGTTCCTCTTCCAGCGTCGATTTCACAGTGGCCAAAACCCCGTCATCAATAAAATCCCAATCAACGGCGGTTGGCCACCAATACGGTTTGTTTTCCAATCTCAGTTTCGCAGTCGCCAGAAAGTGGTTGTAGAGCACTTCTCTATCGTTAGGGCAGAGTGCTTGGAACCCCCGATAGTATTGATCAGTGTAAGTTGGAACCGAAAGATCGCCGTGGGCGTCCATTTCCTAGGCATGGATGGCAATGGTTGGAACGTCCAAATAGCGGGAGAGTGAAGGAAGTGTTGTAAGCCCAAGGATAGATCCATGATGGGAAAAAGGTCGCGACCCTTGATCTGGCTGCTGAGGCTAGGAGGGTATAAAAGCTGAACCATTCCTGTTCTGGGAGCCGCTAGAGGCGTTAACCCCTGTTTGACTTTCGCTATTAGACATAAGCTATAACCAAAATGAAGGGCTTTCTACTGCAATGGGTGAATTCCATTTTACTGGGTTTGGATTGTCGCACAATTGGCTTCGTTGCTAGTTACGGAGTAGTTTGCCAATTGGTAATTTTCCCCCTCCCTCTTCTCAGCCCGTCCCTTGACGAAGACTCCGTATCCATTTATCATGGAGTCGATCTTTTCTTGAATTTGGGTACAAAAGACACAAACAGAATCCGGATCTCATAAGGCCTATTGTCACGACTGACTTCACTGTTTGAACCGCGCCCACACGGCGCCTTGCCTACATTCCTCAGGATCAAATATTGAGAACAAACATGGCCCAGAGCCCTCACAAGGAGTGCGACAGCTCCCATCAGTTCACGCGACTCCATCGCCAGTTATGTCGTAGATGGGAGCAGCAGTCGTGGCTCCAGAACTGGATCGCGAGCAGGCCTTGCCAACACATAGAGGCGGTGGAAGCCTTGGCAGGGCTGCGCGAGAGGTACATCCTGGCCGATAGGCTGTACTCTGGCCCGCAGTCTCGTAGTTGCCTTGACCAATACACGCTTGCCAATTGTGTGCTAACCCCACCGCCAAGACCTTAGCGCGGCTCACTCATTCCGCGTGTCGCATCCAATTGAGTTGCTCTTACGGGGCCAGGAAACAATGCAAAGCGTGTATTGGTCAAGGCAACTACGAGAGTGCGGGTTAGACCCCGAAATATAAGAAGCACGTACGCGCCTTTGTATATCCTAACACAATTCCTTGCATACCATCTATCAAGCGAAAGAGCTTCACACCGGTTTTGCGCACGTCGAACATTCTTCAAACCTACTACACCGCATACCTTCTGCAAGCCTGGCCACGATTGCCCCACCACATCCAGACATGAAGCCAAAGGCATGGGTGCATAGATTCGCGATACCTCTAGCATATCGCAACGTCTCTATCTTTAAGTGAGTTATGACGAAAAGCGAGTCTTACAAGCTGGGCGACCCCTCGTCCCCTCTTGAGTGGACTGACCGCCAGGGAAATCGGTTTGATAGCGTATCCTCTCGGAGCTACAGAACAATTCCTCTTCGCCAGCAGATATTTGAATCCGCTTAGGGAGCAGGACCCCTTTTATGGTCTACTTCGGGCCTCTCATCAAGAAAGGACTCCAATCTTGATTACTGGTGACGGTATGCGGATTTAATGGAGATAATATGAATATTGAATCTCTCGTTCGCGAATAAGGGCGTTTTTCATATTCGCATCCAAATCATTCATCATATCAAGCATTTTGCGCGCATTAATAGTTCTTCTGTTTCCCCGTTTTTTGTATTGCCGAAAGACACGAGTTTCACGAGTGAACTTGTATTTCAAGCCCCTTCATGGCATCGATCAAATATGAGTAGGAAATACCTTCCATGCAAACCATGTGTGTATACCGCATATTGTAGTGCACAGTAAGGTCTACGTATTATGTGTGATTACTTTCCGCGATTTGGGAGAATGTCTAGTCTTGGTGGCCAGAAAGGTTTCTACTGAGAGTCGAGCGAAATTTTTACTTCTACTTTGCTGCTCCCAATGAAATCTGCATGATACCTTAACTCTTGAAAATTGCGGCAAAATTCTAGCCCAAGGCGCCAGTCTCAAGACCTTACAGTATGTCATCCATGATGAGAATTAAGCTTCCAATTGTAGCCTTATCCTGTATCCAAGTATCGCACTCTGCCCTATTCAACAGAATTTGCAAGACCTAGAACAGTACTTTTCGAAATCAGCTATACCTCCAAGTTTTTTCTTCTTGATTCGGAGAAACTAATTTCGACGCGCGCTAGGCCGGGTTAGGCCACCGCCTCATAATTCTGGCAAAACTGTTATCGTGATTGTATGGCTAGCTAGCAATGAGTCATCGTCACAGTATCGTATATTACATAGAACCACTTGGAATCGTTTGGTAGATCTGGCGATCTTGCCAGGTCGCCCGCTAGCTTCCCCTCTCCTGTCAGCCACGTTTTGCATCTTTCCACCCATTCTTTCCACATGCAGCGAACCGCCGTCTGATATATATACTGTAACCAACCTTTCAATCTTGAGGAATATAGGAAACCTCATTTCATCACTTTTGACAATTGTTACACGGGCGATGCCGTGCTATTTATGGTTTCCCCCGACAAGAGAACCATCCATGGGAGCAATAACACCCTAGGGTGGAGATCACGGTACTTGGTCGGCCATGTTATGACGATAGTGTTCAGCAAATATCCCAAGATTTTGCTTACATAAATATAGGATATAGTAAGTTACATTTGAAAGAGGGAATCATCTCCCCGGAGCAATACCTCGCTTACTGCTGGTAGCGAGCCTTCGTGTCATCCTCGACCAAAGTACGTCAAGCTGTACGAGCAAGGCTTTGTTCTATCTGAAGGAGCACCGAGAAGCCCTACAATCTAAGCGGGCATCCGTTGGAATATTCTGTTTTCAAGTAACTACAACAAGGTGCTCGCGCACGTTACAGCGAAATTGCGACAGTGGACGAAGTCAAGCGTGTCTGGGCAACTTGCCTTATGTTCCTTGACTTGTGGACAAAGACCAAGTTAAAGGGTTAAGCGTCATTTTGAGATATCGGTGAAAGAGACAATAAAAGTGCTTGCCGCATCTTACTAGTCCGTACATTATCAGAAGATAACCCAAAGAAAAAAGATAAGAGGAAAAAAAAAAAAATTTGTCTTAAACATTTTAGCCCGATTTCTTGCTGAGCGTCATACACCACGAAACCAGGGATCAAGGAGTAACACCAGGTTGCTGATCAATCTTATTGCAGTTTCGACCCTGATGTTTTCCATCTCAAAGCTGTGCCCACTCGGACTGGATAGTTGGCCCAAGGATTTTCAGATCGAGGATAGCCTGCGTACCAAGAATGCGATGTCTTGTAGCGCAGCGCTCAGATAGACAATCTAGAATAATTGGTTACTGTATAAGAACTCTTGGTACCAAACTTACCTCTCCAACACCAATGCTAAATCCTCATTCGAGTTGGGACAATGACCAACTTTACACCCTTCACACAGTTCACTATCGTGCGGTCCTCTGCTTTGACCAGAAAAACTGGGCCGCTCTACCTCAATTCCATTCCATTTTTTGAGCCAGTATGTCACTCTTTCCGCATAGCACTCGGTATCCAGGATTAGCCGACCAACTGCTCTGCAGTTTCTGCATCGCTGGTGATACAGTCGTGCATTATATCGCTGTCGGGGGTACATGCGAATTGTAATCGCGACTTTTTTGCTCGACCAACCGCTGGAGTAACATCCGCTGTTTTGGCAAATAAATCGACCCATAACGTTTGTGTCCCATTCTTCAATATTGGTTTCCTCATTATCGGCGTCAAAGAAGCCTATTTGAAGCCCTTCCTCGTCTAATAACCGTGCTACGTCGTCATGAAGCTTTGGGTGGAGCGACCACAATTTCGCAGCTTTGCGTCCCTTGCGTGGCATTTTGAACCTGGGTGTCGGTTGCGGAGTTTAATATGTTAATGATATCAAAAGCTTGGGCTGAGGACTCGGAATATGATCGGAATATGGCTTTGGATGGGCTTAAGAACACTTTTCTGGGAGAAAGGCTACCCCGCTTCAAAGCAGCAGCTGTACCTCTGAGGACAACGCATCGCTGCCACAGCACGAGTTGATAGGTAGATATGTTTCATGTGGTGTAACACGACGCTAAACGCACAGCTGAGATAAGAATAAAAA
>NW_019173446.1:0-6178 GCF_001773325.1 Penicillium arizonense | reverse complement strand
AATGCCTCACCCCCGTACCTCTACTATAATAACCTCTCTTTTGCACCTCACCTCTCTCACGCTGCCCACCTCTCTCACGCTGCCTACCTCTCTCACGCTACCCACCTCTCTCACGCTACCTACCTCTCTATTATACCTTACCTCTCTATTACACCTCACCTCTCTATTACACCTCACCTCTCTATTACACCTCACCTCTCTATTACACCTCACCTCTCTATTACACCTCACCTCTCTATTACACCTCACCTCTCTTATAAAGCTCTACCTACCTATCTATTACACCTTAAATAACCTATTCTCACTCTGAATTCAATTTATGACGCTATTCAATACTCTCGCTATATTAACTCCTCTCTCTATACTCTATCCACCTCCTTCGGACCTATATATACTTATGTATCAATTTCACCGTCTCCCCGTTATGCCGTGACCCTAAATACCGTACGAGCTCGCTCTTATTGCCGATTGATACCCCGAGCCCTTCTAACCTCCGAGCCTACGCCTCCTTTATCACCTCACTTCCCTCGCCGTATACTATCACAGCTAGCCCCGATAATAATAACCCTCGGTACGTGCAATGCCCCTGGCTGCTGGCATTCACGAATCGACTGCAAATGGACTGCGGCATACCATACCCGTAGTAACCACCGAATGCGGCATATTTGACCTGCCGGCGTACCCGTAACCACCAGCCTTTCGGGGAGTTATTGCCGTACTGGGTCTGGGCCCGGCACTCGTATAAATCATGCCGGTCTTCGAGCCCACGCTGAGTACACCACTAGCATCGTCCTAGCTATAACTGGGCCTGTTGTTGTAAAAATTCGACCCCGGCGGCAATATCCTGATGTCCTGCCTGAGGTACCTCTTGGACCACCTGTCTCTCACGGTCTAGCCGCTGGAACTGGTCAATTGTATGCGTGGGGATCAATGGACGGGCCACGCGCGTTGGCAATGAATGTGTCAGCTCCCGTGGCGTCGAATTATCAATTGGCAATGAATTGCTAATTGGTCCTAGCAATGAATGGGTCAGCTGCCGTGGCGTCGAATTGGCTATTGGCAATGAACTGGTCAGTCGCCCTGGCGTTAAATTGGCTATTTCTACTAGCAATAAATTGGTTAGTTTCCTTGGCGTTGAAATTACACCCTAGGTGGTCTCTTACCTAGTGGTTTAATGCTACGACGATAAATCGGACTGATCGATCCGACCTAGGACCGAAATCCGACGGATTCACTCTCACTTCGCTGCGAATTCGCCTCCGAATCGCTAGTTAATTGGATCACTTCCGGTGGCCCCTGGCTATATTGAATATCCTCTATGGGTTGCTCCGTACGGCCGTCGGCTAGCTGGTTCAAAATATGGGATAAAACCATGGGATCGGATATCTGAAATGATGTATTGCGAACTAGGCCATTTCTCTCACTTCCTAGCTGACTTGCCGCCTCACTTGCTAGCTGACTTGCCGCCTCACTTGCTAGCTGACTTGCCGCCTCACTTCCTAGCTCACTTGCTAGCTCACTCTCTATCTTACCTTCATTTGCCTGCTAATGCTCGTCATACCTATCGCAGCGCTGCTCCGTATTATTAGATTCTCCACAATATTGACGTTGATAGCTATCTAAATACTCGTTAAGTATGACGCGTCGGCAGTAGTCTAGAGATATATATCGGTCTAGCCGGCATTGCTCGGCTTGAGCTTTCATGGGGTCTTTATGAATTGGGTCCTATTTCGGCCGTAAAAACCCGTGGGGTTGAACAATAATGGCCTTACTGCGAAGCCCGTCTCGGCTAGCACGGCCGCTCTCTTGCGCGTAGTCTAATAAGCTGCGTGGCAATCCAATATGAATAATACTGCGAATATTGGGTATATCAACACCTATTCCTAGCGCGCTAGTAGCGGCCACTACCCCTGTGGTATCGGCCTGGAAACGGGCTAGTACGCCATAGCGGTCGATCGTACGGCTGTGATATGCCTCACATTCGACTAACTGGGCTAGTTTCTCGATAGTGTTGGTGGTGGGCCCGTAAATGACCACCCGGCCGTTCGCACGCGCGCGTCTAATACGGTCTCCAATAAATCGTACTATATTGGGTTCCTCTACCTAATCATAGCTATTAGCGTATTGGTTCGGCACCGTGGGCTGCCATAGCCGGTACGCGACATTCATGCGATGGGTGCGTGCCCGAAATAAATGGACCTTCTCTCGCGACGTGCGTAGCCGTTGAAATAGCTGGTTTTCGGCCGTCGGTGGCAGCGTGGCAGTCAAATATATCATCTGAGCCTGAGCCACGAGCAATCGACCTAATTGAGCTATGGCGGGCCTGAAATTGGTCTGATCGTTTAATACGACGTGGTATTTATCGATCACAATGCGATCTAACCGATGACATAGCCGCTGCCGGTTCAAAAATGTCATGAAATCCTCCGTAATAGCTGACTCTAGCGTCACTAGCACAATGGATGCCTGGTCTGCCGGCCGACGGCTCTCCCACGCCACGCATGAAATGCCGAGCTGCCGGCATCGATGCACCATATCACCGCGTAATGCAATTAATGGCACTACCACCACCGTGACCCCACGGGGGCTGATCCACGCGGGAAGCATGAAAAGTAAGCTTTTTCCACCCCCGGTTGGTATAACGGCCACCACCGGGCTCTGGCCTCGCTGAATAGCTTCTAATGCCGGTGCTTGTACCCCTCGGAGGCGTAGCTCGCTATTACCACCTATTATGCGCTGTATCTCCGGCTCTATGGCTGCCTGCGTCAATTGCCACCGACGCTCCGTACGACCTATCTTAGCTTCCTTCTGCTATGGTGAAAACTGGGCCAGTCCTAATGCACTCTCGGCACCCCCGTCATCCGTGGACATAAAGCCTAAAAAGCGATGCTAGTCGGTGCTACTAAGCCGAAATATCTCACGCCGGTGGGCCGTCGTACCGGGCTGCTCGGTGATGCCACGACTGTAGATCATGCCGGCAACGTGCGATGAATGGGCCGCCTGGAGGTCAGCAATGTGACCTATCTATTGCTTAGCATTCATGCCCTCTTCGTCATCCTCTTGTGAAGCCTCGGCTCGCACGTCCTGCTGCGTATTATTAGGAAATACGCTAGATGGCCGTATGAAGCGACGGCTAATGCCAATAGCAATATCCTAGTAAGCGTTTAAATGAATAGCTTGACCATTAAGCCCAATGGTGGTTTCTCGCTTTAGCACTTCACGGAGTCTATCGGATGACCAATCCAGTGCCAGGATCCGGACCCCAGAGGTAAGCCTGGCGTATTTTACTAAGTCTAAAATTAGTAAAAATTCAAAAGTAATTCAAAAGTAATTAATGAAATTGAAAAAATTGATGAAATTGATGAAATTGAAAAATTGAAAAAAACTCACCTTTTAATCTCCTCCACGCCATCTGATCTCCGTACCTTCTCTACGTGCGCCTCTAATAGCTCGATAAATAGCAATACTAGCTATAAATAATGGACCACAAGCTCTCCCACTTCTCGGGGTAAATACCGATGAATCACCTTGGTGTTATTGGATGTATAAAACCCTTTATGGTACTGCGAGACGAATATAACGAGCCCGTCCTCAATGAATACGTTCCGACGGCCTCCGCTATTAGTATTGCAATGTCGAATGCTTAATAGCTCGGGTGCGCGGGCGGGCTGGCCACCACTTACGTGAATGGCAATGGCAAGCTTCTCACGGAAATGGGCTACCCGTTGAAGGTATACGTTAATAGCTCCTAGTCGTACCCGGCCTATACTACGATCAATGAATCGCTGCTAGACTAGGCTATCCTACTAGAGACGACTGATCAGCTATTCCTCGCCGACCACGGGCCATAGCGTACGGGTGTCTTTTAAAAAATTCCACCCGTGGGCTGTCTCCGTGGGATCGTCGTAAATTGCCTGCCATAGAATAGCTAGAACTGACCTATTTTCAACGGTAAATAATAGCTTATTGTGGAGTATTTGGCGTGCTAAGTTAATAAGCCCGTGGATGAACCCACGGAAGTTACCTATTGTGAAATTGTACTGCTGGTAAAGTAGCTGGTCCTGATTCATCTAGCTAACGTGGCCCGTTGTGGTGCTATTATAGTGGATCTTTAAGCCGTACGTCCGTAGATCTAATAACCATTGAATTGGACTATTAGTTCCACGGACCATAAACTGGCTTACTATCTTAGTCACCCACTCTCGGAATGATCGCTGGGTCTGCCGCTAAGCCTAGGTAAATTGAATAAATTGGGATGACTAGGTGGGTGGCTGAACTGGGCTAGTTCCAAAATTGTAAAAGTTATCGTCTGATATCTGAAAATCGGGTGAATCGAGTGAACTCTCGCTTTCCTAATCCCCTACCATTTGATGCTCCGCTAGCTGATATAGTATTGCCTCCGACGTGGGATCCAATTTTAAAGCCTTGTGGACTACCATAAATCGTGCGATCTTGATCACCTTCGATAAAATGGGTGGATAGCTCTCCGCCGTACGCTAGCTAGCCTCGCCGCGCCCGAGTACTGCTATGGCGTAGATTAGCGCGCTTTCGTAGTCCTCGACCTTAAGTTGATGGTTTAAAAGCTCGATGCAAAAATTGAGACACGCCAAATCAATAGGGGCGAGCTTAAATAGTGATTTACTGGCGATTCGCTGGGTGGGATCCCCGGGGCCACTTTCCGAATGCTCGCTGCTATCGTCTAAACTAGCCCTATCTGAACTAGCCCTAGCTGGGCTGGGTGATACGCCCGGCTAGGCTAGTCTCTAAAGCGAGTTCTACGCCGCACGCTGGCGCCTAGTGAATTTGTAATGTGGACTGGCCTATTTATGCGTAGCCTACGTGCGAGTGAAAAACATTAAAATTTGCTACCACGGGATGGTGTGTCTCTCAATGTTATTAGTATCTATGTAAGTTTATAGCGGCTGGTGCGGTAGTCGGTCGCGCTCCGTCCGTATGGCTTCGGTGCGAATTGTATGGCTAGTTTTCGTATAAACTAACTGGCTAATACGGGCTATAGCGGCTATTGAATCCTATATCGCGCAAGTAGCTATTTCGGTTAGATTAGATGACTTGGTATCGGGTGCTTTAACGTAGCCGAGAAGGTCGTCCGGGTTAATTCCACGGAGATACACGGCCTATTAGGTCCGTCGAAGCTATAGATTCGCGTTATCGCGCTCGCTAGCCTCGATTAACTAGGGTAGTTCTCTGCGTTTAGCTAATGTCTGTTTTATTTGCTCGACTAGCCGGTCGGTAACCTTGGTCGCTAGCATCGAATTGGCCTTAGGAATAACCTCCGCCCTAAGCGTACGTACGCGAATATAATGGGATCCTAGCCCCTAACCGAATGCTCGCTAGTATTGGACAATTCGCGTGAATTGCTGAATTTGCTACTTAGTCGCCGATAAACCTTGCTGGCGCCGACGGCCGCCATAGTTCGCGGGTGCGCTCTATCTATGACTTTGGCGCTAATGGTAACGTATCGTTCCGACTAACCGCGCTATAAATTGGTAGAACTGACCCTTTTTATATAAAATGCTATCTAAGTAAACTAGTAAATAGGGGATTAGGTCGTCTACCACGGTTGGTGGCTGCTATTCGTCGCATTCTTACGCGCGCTTAGATGTTTGTATAGCTTTAGCAATTTGGCGCGCTTTCGGCTTCCCTATTCGATGACTAGCTGACTAGAGGTGCCGGAAGACCTCTTTTGGTCGAATAACGTATTCATATGTTTTACACACGATAACTAGGTTAGTCGAAGGTTAGTGAAAAAGTTGGCTTACTATGGTTGACTAGTGCAATATATATATCGTACAATAATGAATTGCATGAAATATAACGAATGTCGAATGCTAACTTTGGGGTGAAATAGTGTTAAAAAGCGTGAGATGATAGCTAGGGAGCTTCAAAACCCCCTGAATTAATTGCTACCCCCCCTGATCATTGTAGACTAAGATAATCGAGGTGATCCAATTCGTTCGAAACCCTGGAGTTTAGCCTAAGGCCCCGGTCGCAACCCTAACTAGCCTAATTCCCGCACCCCATCAAAATATCTCTAATTTTCAATCGCCCTTTTCTTGATAATTACTAGGCGATATATACTCCGAAGCAAATAGGGGATATTTAACGTAGTCTATTATAACTTGCCAAAATTTGGGGTCGATCGGACCTTATTAGACCT
>NW_019173445.1:0-6182 GCF_001773325.1 Penicillium arizonense | reverse complement strand
TATTATTGTCAAACAAACGTCCCCAGCGAGCAGCAAACATGTGATTATTGAACTCTAGGGAGCCGCTACGCCATACGAAGTCAAACCGTTTAGAAACATTAGGTTAATGGAGATTGCAAGGCAATTCAAATTATTTTAAAATTGCAAACGATTAAAATTAACAAAAAAGCCAGTAAAACTAGGATCGAATGCATGATGACAAACATATCTCAAACTGTTCCGAAGGTGTATGTGGCCAGGTTCACGGCAGGGGCGGTCTCAGGAGAGTAGATGACATTGGATTCCTGGCCCCATTGTGGGTTGTTGACAGAATCAATCCAGCCCTCGGGTTCAATCGCCAGACAACCATATTTCTCAACAAATCCAGCAGCTCCCTCAATTTTGGAGTTTCGCTTAACCTGAGAACGCTTCACAGGAATGGTTCCATCCATGTTCAGACAGGTGAAGAACTGCACAGCAGGTTGGTTGGTTGCAACATCCATGCTAATTCCTGTGGAGCTGGAGTTCAATCGGAGAGCGGTAACAAGTGCGTCTTGGGCAGAGGTCGAGTCACGGTCAATGATAAAGCAGTTGTCGTATCCCACGTCACTGCCAACAAGACCTTGGGTGTATTGAATGTCGCGACCGATAATTTTGCCGGCAGTAAAGTCCATTGTCTGGTGATCGGTCTCATCCACAGTCGAGATGTCTCCGTTAGGGACTTGAATGCTGTCCGTGGCGATGAATCGCTCAGACAGGGGCATCTGCAGCCATGTGTTATTGAGGACAGTCGGCTGCTGGAAACCATTCAGGTTCCAGTAGATGTGGTTGGAGAGCATGATTGGAGTGGAGTGATTGAGAGCCTGGGAGACCATCTTGGTCGTCAACCGGGGACGTCCTTGCGGGTTCTCAGCTGTGGCCTTGGTGTCGACGCTGTATGTAGCCCGTATTTTGACGTCGCCTGGGAAGCCTTGGAATGCAGCGTCGTAGAGCTCAAACGTCGCAGAGGAACGTGTGGATGCAACCACTGTCCAGTTTCGCTGATCATAGCCAATGTCTCCGCCGTGCAGCGTGTACAGGCCGTCATGGTTCTTGGGAATGTGATATGCGGTTCCGTCTAACGCGAAAGTGCCATTCTTGATACGGTTGGCAATGCGGCCAATGACGGCTCCGAAATAGGTATGGTTGGTTTCGGTGTCTTCCAGATACTGACGGGGATTGTCATAGCCGACCACAACGTCCTGCTCATTGCCATTCTTGTCTGGAACTAGCAGAGAGATCAAGCGCGCTCCGTATGGAATGAACTTGGCCGTGATATTGTCGGCGGAGATTGTGAAGACCTTGAAGGGATCCACAGAGCGGGCAGGGGAATTCCCGTGACCGAGGGCGACCGGGACAAAAAGACATGCTGCAATGTAGTGCTTCAGATACATTTTGTAATTTGAAAAAAGAATGTTCAGCAGGAGTGGCACGCGTAAATGAAAATAAAAACGAATGAGAGATTTATGAACTGAAGGCAAAGGGAGTCCTTTTTAAATCAAGTTGATCGACATGACCCAACTTGTTGCAGTGTTGCACCGCTAGCGCCATTCCGGACCAAGACGGATGAGAACATCAGTGACACGGGGCCCGCTCCCGAGCTCTGTCTCGGGCGGGAAGTTGTCGGCATGCCGAGCTTATTCTAGGCAAACCCATGGTACGGGTCTTGGCGAAGATAAGGTTAGCCACTAAGTTTTGTTTCAGTTAAAATCTGAATTAATAATTTCCAGGTCTAGACGCTGACTGCATCAATCCTGTAGATATATATTCTGACATGGATGCATAGAGCTGAGTCAGATCAAAGCACTAGCCTTATTAGGCCGCATCCTTCCTTAAACACGCCATACGTAAAAGAAATGTCCGGATGGGAGAGTTCCATCGCCATCCAGTTACGAGGGCTAGCTGTTTCAAATTTCGTGCCACGGGTCTGATAAATCTAGAGACAAAGTGGGGAGATGTCGTGCGAAGCACATCTTACGTCTAAACTTAGCTTTTTACGAGGACTTTGTATCGCTTAACGAAGCCTCCGAAGTTTCCCCGTTCGTCAATCAAAATATATCATGCACGGAAATGTGGTGGGTGAGTTCTATCAGAACAATTTAAAAGTGTATGGACTAGTATTTATTCAAGGTAAATTAGATCAAGCGGAACCAATTATCAGCCCCATAAGGCGCACTGGCGCCACTGGCCTGCCCATGTGGCTCGTGAGGCCGTTTTGCATGGCCGACATGTTGAGGGCAGGTTGAGATATCGGGTCAATGTGTTGAATTCAATACTCGATACTCAGTGTTTACAATGCCAGAGGTGCAAATTTCGCCAACTTTATATACGAGAAACCAAATGAATGTGTGCTCTCATGCATCCAATCAAAAAGGTGTTGTTGAACTCTGGTGTCCGACATGCTGTTTCCCCTTTGACCCGTAAGATGCGGGATTTATCAGGATTTTGGTTAAGCTTTGTAAGGATTGCTAGCGAAAGAGATAGACAGAGGTGAGAGACATAGACAGGGTCTTGGGACAGTACCTGCATACATTAGCCTTCCGCCGAATGATCGGTAGTACTTACTTTCCGAGGGGTCGATTTTATCATCACTTTTGGTTAGGATCCTATGGGGTTTCATGAGGGTGAGTGATTTTGGCGACACCCGAGAGCGTGGGTTACAAGCGGGCCCCCCAATTCCTAGTGGATAAAGTTCAGAGGGTCAAGCATTCTCCCCCTGAGGGGCGCGTTTCAATGATGTTTCATGATATTTGTTGATTGATTACTATTCGAGGTGTCATATGTGGTCTAAAGCATGACTATTTCCCAATACGTAATTTCACACAAGCCAAGCCACTGCATACGTATCTGGACGACTTCTTTCCGGCTGTGTATACATGGGCCCCAGTTCCACATTGTTTACTATCTAATGACTTGGAATATTAGAGACTACGGATAAGGGATATGGTATAGGGAAAATGACCGTGCGATAGAATATCTCCAACTGCTTGAATTATTGTTTCTAAAGAATAGTCATGTAATTCAAATCTATCCACCACGAACATCCACCTTCTAACCTGGCCGAAAAGGCCAGATACTCTTCTCAACGTATTGAGAGGTCAGTTCCCCTCAGACCCCCACCAATAGTGTGATTCATTTTGAATCTACCATTCCAATGACCACCCCTTTCCAGTCCAAGCCGAGGCACTGGACAGAGAAACGACCAAAGTATGCTTGTCACCATTGAAGTGGACGTTCTTGGCGGACACAACCTTTCCGTTGAACTTGATTGGGCTCTTTGTCTTCTCAACGCCCCAAATGGTAACGTTTCTCAGACTGTTCTCTTCAACCCATCCACCATGCTCAATGATGGTTTCAAGCTTCCTGTTCTCAACCTTGAATTCTGCATGAAGCGTGGCGTCGGGTGTAACGCTGACTCCATCGTCAAGGTAGAGCTTTCCAGTTGCACTGCCATCCTTGGCCAGTGCAACCAGGATATCCCAGGGGCTGTTCCGTGCGTCTCTGGTAGTGAGAGCAGCTTGCTGAAGGGGCAAGACGGAACCTCCACGGGCATAGACGGGAATGTGGCCGAGAGGGGCGGGAATGGTTGTGTTGGCTTGGGAAGGCACGGGGATGGCGGTGTTGTTGTACCAGTCATACCAGACTTCCTCGCCTTCGATAAGGCCAGGAAAGACACCGTTAACAGATGTTGCGCCCTGTTCGAGGACGGGAATAACCATGATAGACGGACCCAGCATGAACTGGCGATCCGCATTAGCGAGAGATGGGTCGTGAGGGAACTCCCAAGCGAGAGCCCTCATGACTGTCTCAGCCTTTGTGTGGGCGTGGTAGAAGAGCGTGTACATGTAAGGTAGAAGCTGGTATCGGATAGCCATAGCCGTCTTGCTGGCATCTATAACAGAGGACCATCTGTATGCTTCCTGGCTGATGGCACCAATAATGTTATGGTTTCTGTAGAAGGGGAAGAAAGCGCTCAATTGCATCCAGCGGTTGCACAGCTCCATATCAGTGTTATCGGCAAATCCACATGTGTCAGCTCCGAACATGGGAATTCCCAGTAGCGACATGGAAAGAGCTTGCGGGATGGAAAAGATCATACTTGGCCAGTTGGACCAGTTGTCACCACCCCAGTGGGCGGCGTACGATCCGGAACCGGCAAATGTTGAGCGACCAAGAATGAAGGGCCGCGCATCGGGGGAAATAGCAGAGAGAGCATTGTATGTAGCCTTGAGGATACCATGACCCCAAAGGTTGTGCATGTCATATTCGAGTGTGCCATCTGCGTGGGTTGCGTTGGGCGAGATAGCAGCCACAGCCAAGGGACCCTTGACATTGTTGATCGCGTAGGGGGGGTAGTTGACATCACGAACACCCGGGGTAGGGGTGGTGCGGACATAAGAAGCGGAAGAGGTGGCGGAAGTGGTCGGGTAAGCACTGGACCAGGAAGCGCGTGCTGATGAAGCAAAGGCAGCCTCAGTGGCGTTGGTTTTGTTGAATCCTTCGGGGTAGATAAGAACCGGGTTTCCAGGCTCTCCAGGCAGGGCGAAAGGGACATGCACAGGTTGGAGGGTGAGGTTGTTACTTCCGCAGCTTCCAACACAGAAGGAAGAGATTTCACTCATATCAATCCAGGCACCATCATACCCGGTGGTCTGATGGTATCTGACCATCTCGTCAATCCACCATTGCTCAGTGCCTTCGGCCAACCAGTCAGGGAAGACAGTGTATCCTGGCCAGACAGCCCCGACATAGATGCTGCCATCCGGGTTCGTCAGGAAAGCTCCAGCTTCGTTTCCTCTCTCGAAGACAGGATATCTAGAGGAAGTAAGCCTAAGGAAACCAGTCTGCAAGGAAATCAAAGCACTTACGCGTCCTCCAGGTCCTCCGGGTTGGGAATGTAAATGGCTGAATCAATGATTGGAACATAGTGTCTACCACTGTCATGGAGACGCTGAATGAAACCCTTGCTTGACTCGTCATCAAACCCTTCAGGGTCGTTTTCAAAGTCGCGGTAACGAAGCATCCAGTCAATATCAGTCCTTGAAGAAATATTGTCAGTCGAGCTGCCTTTTTTTTTCTGTTGGGACTTTGTCCATTTATTCGGCGGAAAGTTGCGAGAGTCAGAGAGTTAGGTAACTTACCAAATAGTTTCCATTGGGATCTCAAAGTGCGTGTAATTGTTCACAACATCCTCAAGTTCTGCCCAGCTCTTGTATCCCCACCGACATTGGTGGAAACCAAAGGTCCAGTATTGCTGCATCGCAGGCAGGCCGACAGTAGTCAAGTATGACTTGGTGACTTCTGGTTGACTTGGGCCTGGGAAGAAGTATAGGTCGATGCTGCCACCAAGAGCCCGGTAAGTAATGCTGTCTTCCTGCATCAAGATATCTTGGCCATGCGCATTTCGAGAAAACACTCCATGGGACAATGATGTGTAGTTGGAGTTTGGACTGGTTTCGTCGCTTGTTACCAGTGTGAGCTTGCCGTCAGCACCCTCCGTAAAGTAACGGGTCTCCAAATAGAAAGGATGGGCGCCGTAAACGTTGCTGTATCTCCATTAGCAGATATATCGAGAATAACCTATAGTGGTCTTACATATCAACTGTGGCGCCAGCATCTGCCGCATAGAAGGTCTTGGTGTAGTTGTTTCCCAGTTTAAATCCATGGATCGACTCGCCCAATCCATACAGATTGTAGTTCTCAGGAAGGGAGCTCTTGAATTCAACAAACTGGTTTTCAAACACAAGCTTTGTTCCCTTGGTAGAGAAAAGAACATCCTTTGTCGACTTCCTGGTCACTTCAAATCCAAAGCTTGGGTCATTAGTCCAGGAGAATTCCAAGCCCGAGACGACGTTGGACTCCTCGACTTCCGCTTCGGCCAGATAACCCGGAGGAATAATGTAGTGGGTTGCATTCTCTGCGCCGATGTGGGTTGGCACGATCGAAACATGCAATCGATCCTCACGTTGATACTCGACAGTGAGACTCAAAGCGTCAATATCGGTACCATAGACATTGCATGAATTTCCTGCAAGGGCAAGAGAAGCGGTGAAGCCAGAGGAAGTCTGCTGGACATTGGAAGCAGTGTACCCCGGGCAGACGGTCTGTGCATCCACTGCTTGTGGGTCCTTTATATTGGGAATCACGGCAGGAGCGAAGTTTGC
>NW_019173444.1:0-6273 GCF_001773325.1 Penicillium arizonense | reverse complement strand
CCCTATCGTCGCTTCGATCCGGCAAAACAACCCCGACGCTCGGCTTGCAGCCTGCCGAGTGAGAATAGGATTCCCTTTGAAACAGGCACTACAATACTGGACCCTATATCAACAATACAGGAAGAACGCCCGCCCTCTACTGATGATGGAACGTTATCTACTGGCGCGGTGTCCACTATGGGAGGGGTGCTATCACGGCCAAAAAAGTCTCTTCTATACCCAGCGACAGCGTGACAGAGCTTTACATAGATCTATTTCTTTTCCTGTTGACGAAGAAATAATTTGTGAACAATCTGTGAGTGTTGGCTAGGGAATTTGATTTCGAATGCTATTATGGGGTGACCTCATTGATTGCTATATCGATCGGGTACTTGAAATCCCAAGACGCTGAAGATAAAATTGATGTGATTGTGTGCCGAGTGCTTCCTAGTACAAGGCTTGTATTTACATGTGCTGTCGCTGTGACCCTTCGCCCGCTGCCGCCTCCTGTCATATGACCAACAGACATTATAGCAAAGATCCGCCAGCTGGGAGGCGCGAACCGCGAGCTGGGGATGAGCTCCGCCGTACTCGGGTCCGGCTGGGCGACACGCGCAGCGATAGCGGTCGATTCCAGACAAAGTCCCGTGGGCTTCAGAGTGAGCTTGACGCCAGCTCACACCGAGCCAGTCGGCTAGAGACTGAATTGACGCATGTCAGAGGGGGAATCACGGAGGCGATGAAGGCGTTGCAAGGCCATAAGGGCCAGAACAGTAGCGCTATACATTCGTCAGGGCCATCTCCCGAAAGCGTTCACAAACTAGACTGCCCTCCCACTCACCAATTCTGACAACCCCGGACCTTAGCCTCACAGATCTGACTCGAGGTCATTAGTAGTGGTGTACTCTAGACACGGGAATTAAGTGGCGGAATGGCCCTAATCACCCACAAGGGCACGCAGCATGACCGGTTTAAAATCTGGTCAAAATAGCTATAAAAAAAATACAATTACAAGTCTGCGTGGCAAATGCACATGCATCGTCTAACAAGATGGTGATGGCGAGGTGACCTTGCGGTGAATAAGTTCCGTTGAGATATCACCGCAATAGATGGAAATCTGTCTGACGTAGGTCTAGTACAGCTATTCTCGGAATCGGCTTGACTCTTTTCTGGCCCTACCGCCACGGCCCTTGCGCGGATAGATTATTGAACAAACCGCATCAAATCAAGGGGCGCAGTATTATGCCGCCATATAGGTTGAGAGACTCGGCAAATCACGGAGACGTTGCTCATACCCTGACAAAGATGAGCCCGGAATTTCCACGACCAACCCTCAATACAGACTGAGTACTCATCAATAGGGCTTTCCTAAATGGACCAATTTTTGACGAATGGACCCCTCCCCCCTCCCCCTACATTTGTCTAATTCTAACTAGTAAGGTGCCGTAATTGTATTTCACTAAGCATTATTAGGCCAAAATGCATCAAGTTCTGAGCACCGCCAATACACCGAGGACTAGCGGTTTCATGGTCACCTCAATAGCCTCTTCTACGGCCTAAGCGTCGCCGGCCATAACTTCTACGTTTTAGGACGAGAATTCCTAATGTAATCGACATAGGAAGCGTAAGACAGCTTTATATTTATCTAATTCTATCCAACTATTTCGTCACTTTCGATATAAAAGGGCTAGCTAGCCGCTGTATAGGCTGGTTTCTCTATTTATATAGGGGTTTTGAAAGGCAGAGGGTTAGGACTTACAGAAATTGAAGGTGAGGTAGGAATACTAAGAAATTCATGCTTTTTGCATGTGTAGTGAAATACACTTACGATGCCTTACTAGTTAGGGTTAGACAAGTGCAGGGCGTTCCATTCGTCAAAAGAATAGGGTCCATTTAGGAATCTCCCATCAATATAGATTCGACCATTTGCGGTTTTCGTCAACGCAAGCCTTCAACGGGGACATGCATTTTTATGCCTTCAATCAGGCGCTACACGGCTGTTTCCGTTGCATGATGTTCAAACACGCTGGAATTTCACTTTCTTGATGCTTCGCTGTGCGCGTCGACTAGGAAATATCATCGACAAATACTGCCCACCCAGCTAGTTGAGGGTCAGGGGAACCCAAATACTTCCATCGGCTGGGCTAATAATCTGCCTCCGGTGTGAACGAAATTTTGTTTGGTGGGGTGGTGGCGGAGGTATGCACCGCGATAGGCTGCTGTTGGAGACCGTAGTGATCCTCAAACGAGTCGAAACCACGATAGCTTGAAGGATAAAATCCTGTGCAAGCGCGACTGGGCTAGTGGTGACGACGCGGGCTATCTCTTCGCTCTCTTGTTTGCTTTTCTAAGCCTGTAACGGTGTCGAGACCGCAATAGTACGGTCAAAATCAGGTAGAACCTGGGTATCCAGACCTGCTTGGTATACCACAGTAGTTTAGCCCTGAATGACGTGATGGTGGTTTGGGGACGAACTGGCAGAGAAGTTTGCTACGGATGCAACAGTGCCGCGGGAGTATCCATAACACGAGAGCCTCCAGGCGGCTCGGCGCATGCAGGACCAGAATTCGACATTATGGCAAATGCTGTATCAAAATCAATGTACTGACTGGGGCCCTCGGATTTGCGGCGACCAGTGGGCAGAGGGGCTGAGTCCCCAGTGGAACACCGCGCCGTTAGGTAATCTACTCCCATACCTGCTAGCAGGCAGATTCCTGTCCGCCGTGCAATTTTGTGGGCTCTTGAAATCAATTGCTACTTGCAAATCGACGATTGTGTCGCCCGGTATGGCTTTGAGGACAGAGCCTCAATTCGCGCCAAGGCGATGGCTCACCGCGTGGTGTACTCGAGTCACAGGGTTGCGCTCGAAGCAGTCGATCTGGCCAATGTGATTAGACCCCGTCGTCGGGGGAACCAGGACGCCAAAGACGCCGAAGAAAGGCCGTTGGTTGACATTGCACCGTCTGTACTACGGGATATCTACGCTAGTGCATGTGATTGGGTTTGTTTGCATGATGAAGACCCCTCAAAGCTACAGACTTCGCATACGTCAGCAAATCCCAAACTCGAAATCCCTGTCCAAACTTCGGGGGAAGAGACCAAGAGACGAAGAGCCGATCTCGCCGAAATTGGAAAAGACGCTTCGGGATACCGTGGCCGCAGCTTCATCCCATAGAGATACGGAGAAGATGATTAAGCGCCTGGATAGTCAACTAGCTATTTGCCAGGAAGGCTAGGCCAGTTATGATGAGCTGATCCTTGTAGCTCAATAAACTGGTTAAGTGCCCATTGTACATTAATTGTTACTATAGTACCGGAAGCCGTAGAAGAATGAAGCAGGGGCCAGGCACTTGTTGCAACTCTCTGACATGGTTCAGGTATGGAACCCATCCGTTAGAAAAGACTACTTGCTAATAAACCAAGGATAGACTCCCGACTCAGTAGAAGCAACTGCGGATATGACATGGTGTAATATATATTACATCTAAACCGGATACGGTTAACACCAAAGGGAATATGAAAAATATGAATAAAATGATGCGAATATGGATAACAGGCATATTCGCATTCCTTTATTCCTTTCGGAACTCTAATCACAGATCAAGTATCCTCCAATCACCTGGTGTAGTGCTCACTTCCTTAAATCCCCTCGACCAATCATAGCGCAGTTGGTTACACTGGGAAGTAACTCGGACATAAATTAAGCGGTTCCAGTGCGAGTAGGAGCTGCATCTAGAGGCAGCCGCGCAGCAGTCTCAACGAAACAAGCAAAGAAAAAGGCATAGGGTTCTCTTCCGATCTAACTATATCAAGTGAGATTGATCTTGAGTTATGGTATGGCGATTTTTCAAGGTGCTGCACACCCGCCACCATGGTTCATTAAATTATTGTAGAGCATACATTATTTTGAGTAGTGGTCGGTATGTCCTCGCAGATACTCAGATTACAGTGAACATTGTGCCGAACGTCACTACAGCAGATGCAAAATGATACAGCAAATGATCCGTGCCTCTGGGTATGTGTCAGTTCACATCCCCGCAAATACTGGTCATTCTATGAACGGCCAGTTTATTGGTGGTTCGTGACGCCGATGACCTTGCCGCTCACTTTGGGAAAGGCGACCTCCAGTACCTGCGTCGCATGAACCAGAGCTCAGAACCCATGACGCAATTGACACATATCCGCCTCGCCTCCCATTGCTTGGGAGAGCACCAAGTGCATAATTGCTCTCCCCTTGGCCTATAACAATACAAAGTTTACGGGGCTTCCCGAGCTTGCAAGGTTATGGGGCCTCTAGATCGAGGCGCAGTCGAAGTTCTTCGCCACCCATAAACATGGCTGCAAGCCCCAAATCGGTCACATCTAGGTTGGCATCGTGCAGGCAGTTTCAAGTCCCAAGTCGATAGGACCTGACATACAGAGACTGAACGTTCTGGATACAGCTAAATTCAGAGAGAAAAGTACAAGATATCCGCACCAAGCCCCATGAGCGCCAATTTGCCTGTAGAGAAAGCCCACCTCACCCTTATGTTTGCCCAATTTGGCTGAGCTCGCCTTCGTCTCCTAGCTCTTGGCGTACGTAGTAAAATTTAGTGTTCTTCGGTATTGTAGCTTTGCTACTCATCGAGGCTGTGCTACTTCCATATAATCAGGCGTCGGGGTGGGGAATCATCCTGGATAGAGTTCTTGCATTCTTCGTGTTTAGCATTACGATCATCACATGCCCTCCCTTATCATTCAAGATTTTTGGAAAAGAAGGTCCAAATTTTCTTGGCATCCTTGCTGGCCTGTGAGCCCTTGCACGGTTGCCCACGGATGACCTTCCCATTCCTCAAAAGCTTTCTGGGCACCACTACACTGCCCCCTTCTGGGAAAAACATAACTAGCCAATGCCCTGGCATCTGAAGCGGTCCCCTAGCATGAGAGAAGAATCATTTCCAATGACCAACTTACTGGAGGGACAAGTGCCGTGCAGAACGCGCCTATGGCTTCTTCTTCTCGTAACGATTCATATCAGCACCCCTCCTCCCCGGTCCCCTTGATCAGTGCCTTTGCGTGAACCTATACTGACAAGGAGACATGCTTGACATTTAGACGACGGTTCGACTGACCCGAGATTGAAATCTCACGGCCCCACTGGCCGAACCTTAATCAAACTCCCATGGTTTGGAAAGACGTTCGACTCGGATGATTAGCTGTTTTCTATTCGTTCCCAGTGCAGGTCTTTTCTTGAGAACGGTCGGGCTCGGCTGCAAGCGGGATATCTCTCTCACGCCAAATATCGAGACTTCATCTTAGTGCTGCTTTGCAGCCCCTAAGAAGAATTTTCCATAATGACGGATTTTATTTGTCACAGCTAGGCAGACCTGTCTACCATTTCTTATTGAGGGAACACTCCTCACTGGGGCGTGCGACGAATGGATGATGATTAACTCTGAAATTTGATCGGTTTATGTGACCACAAACACCACCTGCCCCGCGGACCAGCTAAACGTCCCTCTTCCTTCATCCAACTTCTGGGAACAACTCCACTCGACAGCCCACTATCTTCTTTCAGTGCAGCATTCACCAGCAAATTGATGTCAAGCATGCTACATTGCTTAGTCCTTTCAGTGGAAACTGATGGGAAGAATCCCGCCCGAGCTGGCTGTGGTAATGATGATGTCACATCCGCGCACATTGAACCAACCCTCACACATAGACAGTGAGATGAATTCTATAGAGCTCGCATATTACCCCTTCCTTATGTCATGATTGGGAATACACTGGAAGATAGCTATGAAATTACTGATGTTTCAAAAATAGAAATAATGGTACATCCGTTACACGAGTGAGCAGCTTAAAAATTGAAGTGCGTTCCGCAGTGATTGCCTTCCCTTCCAAATTGAGAATTTACACCAGCCCTCTGTGACTGCATGAGCATGTCTTCCAGTTCCAGTTGTTGCAGCGAGGGTCATGGTTCTCGCACCACTTGCCCTCGCACTTGCATGTGTGGGGGTTCCAGCGGTCTTGGCAGTGATGATTGTGCGGACATTGGCCCTGAGAGTTGCACTTGCAGTGCCCCCAGTTCCAGTCTTTGCAGCGAGGGTCATGGTTCCCGCACCACTTGCCCTCGCACTTGCATGTGTGGGGGTTCCAGCGGTCTTGGCAGTGATGGTTGCTCGGGCAATGACCTCCATTCTTACCTCCGCCTGACTTGCCGTTGCTCGGGTTGTTAATCTCTTGATTTGGAGTGTTGTCTCTGACAAAGCTCTCAAAAACGTAGTTGCTGTCATGGCATGTACAGCTGATAGA